>NW_017306893.1:0-13411 GCF_000935625.1 Nanorana parkeri
AAACAAAGTTTGAAGCGCTACAACCAAGGATAGGGAGGATGTTTAGGCTGAGGCACACAGGATGTATGTGTAATTCCTCAGTATGAAGTAAATAGGGGTCAGAGAGGGAGAGGATTGCAATTGAGATGTTGGCAATTACAATATGGCTTGACAAGGAAGACACAGTCTTCGAAACGCGTTGCCACGATAACAGAAGCTTCCGTCACGGGATTGGGACGCATCGGCCACCATCCTCAGGCAGACTGTCACCACCACCGGGCAAAAACTTTTCCAGCACCGCGGGTTTGCCTTCCACCTCACACACTTGCATTCCCCACGTGGGACACACTTGGCGTCCCCTCACCCACCAGCAGACCCGAAGCCTCAGCTCCCGGCATTAGCGGGCAAGGCCGCCACCTCTCAAGCCCCGCACCACTGCTCTTCAGGACGTCTCCAGACGCACAGCAGCATCACACTGAGTCAGATCGGAACTCAGGTGCCCGCCACTCGCCACACAGACCATCGCCCAGAAGAATTCAACAGACAACCGTCTCCAGCACAGACCCTATCGTCGATAACATTACATCCATGAGAACCTCATGGTGAGTTACTACACGTTTTTTAAATGTTGTAATTGCCCACGACTCAATTGCAATCCTTTGTCTCCTCTCCCTCTCTGACCCCTATTTACTTCATACGGAGGAATTACACACACATCCTGTGTGCCCGAGCCTAAACATCCTCCATCCTCCCTATCCTTGGTTGTAGCGCTTCAAACTTTGTTTTTTTACGTTTTAACGTAATCCCGCCCAGTTTTTTGGTGGTGGAATATGTGACCGCAAATAGGTGAAGCATACCAACGCTTTCTCAGCTTTTCCAGGGCAGATTGGCATCGCAGATCGCATGTGCAGCGGGACCGATCTGCTCTGGAACAGCTGATCGGTCATGAAATGTCACTTCTCTCTGACTCTGCGACTGCGATCTCACATTCCACCGTACTCACAAAGTCGGATAGAAGTGACATTTCGGGACCGATCAGTTGTTCCAGGCATGGCAAATCACATGTTCTTCTGCACATGCGATTTGCGATGCCGATCTGCCCTGGAACAGCTGAGAAAGCATTGGAATTCTTCATTTATCGGCGGTCACACATTCCACCTCCGAAAAACTGGGCGGGATTACGTTAAAATGTGTGACCACGTCACCGGTCACACATTCTAACATAGTCACAAACTTTGATAGAACAGAGGCCCTGAATAATCATTTAATCAGAGAAATAGATTATAACAGGCAACAGTACAATGTAATGTTCCCCATTGTAATCCACTTTTCTAATTAAATTAAATAACAGCACACAACCATCGCCCCCCACGGACTCACCAGTCAGGATCGCAGCAGCCAGAAGGTGTCAGTGTGTGCACTGCAGGGGGCAGGGCGTGTGACACACACACTTCTCCTCTCCCGCCGCCTGTTACTAGGGACGAGGCAGGAAGAGGAGGTGAGTCGCAGGACCCGCACCATTACAGAGAAGCCCGTCGGCAGTGCGGGCCCTGGTGTTCTAACACAGGGACCCTGCACTGCCCCATATTCCACCGGGGGGTGACCAGGTCCGGACCCCACTGGGCCCCCCCACAGCTTCAGGCCCCAGTGTGGCAGCACCGGCGGTATTTCCGGCCCTGCACCTAGGCGTTTGAGCTGATGAGGTGTTCTCACACAGTTGTTGCACGTTTTTGTTTGCGCGATTTATCTTTAAAAACCGTGCGGTTGTCGCACGTTTTTCAATGCATAGAGATGTCTATGGGACCCAAACTGCGTGACAACCTCCCAAAAATAGTTCCTGCACCCTTTTGCGTGACAGGCGATTTCTACCATGCGACAAATCGCAAAGGTGTGAACAGCTTCCATAAACTTGAATGCACATCTTTGTTATGTGCAATATCGTGTGGCTAAATCTGCATGATAAATCCCCTAGGTGTGAACCAGGCCTAAAAGCAAATATGATTTATTTTTTATTCTATGGGGGTGATTTACTAACCTAAACACACGCACGCACCAAAAAAAAAAATAAGTTTTGCTGTGTGTGATTTTCACACAGCAAAACGTATTTATCAACCAAAAAGTCTCTAAAAGCATATTTCCACTAATGCCATATATGGAAAAATCATGCACATGATGCATATATTTGCTGCTTCACAGTTTAGACAAAAATGGTTAGCTCATGCATTTACATTCCTGCATTCATCAACGCAAGCAACACAACGTAGAGCTAATTTACACATCACCTTGCAATTCATGCAGGGCTTTGCACAACACACCTGCTGGGTGTGTACACACTACCAAAGGTGTCTATATTCCACCAATAGATCATGCTGGGAGGGAACACACTACAGAGGTGTATACTTGTTCGTGGCGTGTTTATAAGGTTAGTAAATCAACCCCTTTAACTCAAAATACATGTCCGTATATACAGTATATTTGTATTACTCACCTTTGTTCTGTCCTTTATTTCCAGTGCAACAGGCAATTATGAAAATGATATGCTATTTCAGCTGGTTTGCAGGGGATGATGGTAACCACACACAGTTTGATTTAGTTTTCAAAGTTTTAATTAAATTCTCGAGCACTTACTGCAAACCTGGCACATAGACTTAAATATTGATAAGAACAGAGTGTTTGTTTATGCCATTACATACAGTACACAGTACAAAATAGTAATCGTCTATTTATGTCTTCATAAGGTTTAAAGAAGTTAAAATAGATGTTCTGAAATTACAGAATCTTCAGGCATTATGTGCTTTCATCAATATAAAACATAACATGAATGGGGGCGTGGCCAACCATGGTGGTGTGAAGACGTGCAGCCGCGAGCTCTGCTACACATAACATGAAGCTGTCACTATAATCAGCAAAGCAATTTGTCTTCATATTTTTATAGCATGTGCTCCTATATAGCTTTATGTGCCAATAGAAGGTGTATACACAGCTGGGATTTATTTGTACCTGTGACTTCCCACAACCTTTCTGTTTTTTCTGTTACCTTATAGGGA
Source organism: Nanorana parkeri (assembly GCF_000935625.1). Taxonomy (NCBI): domain Eukaryota; kingdom Metazoa; phylum Chordata; class Amphibia; order Anura; family Dicroglossidae; genus Nanorana; species Nanorana parkeri. The sequence continues at coordinate 3,027 of NW_017306893.1, forward strand.
GACTATAAACAAATCACCAAAGTGTATTATCTGTGGATACTGAGACAGGTAACTTCCTCAGGGCTAACTCGTACCAAAATCCATGCATTAATACGCTCTACATTAATGTGCACTGACATATATATTAGATGCATAGAATATTTTTTTTCACAACTCACTGCAACATATTTTGGAATGCAGAGAATTAACAGAAAATGATATATATTCTTATGCCTGTGCATGTACTGAAAAATGCAGCAAGTATCGTGAGAATGTGTCTGTGTGAACAAACCTTCAGGGGCCAAGGTTGTCAATGGCAACGAGGGCCTCTTCCCCACAACCCTGGCCCGGTGGTTGCGGGAGTCTGTGGGCCAGGGGGCTTTTTTGCTGTCCTCCCTTGTGAATGAGTAAGTACTTATTCACTAAAGGGTTAAATCAAAATGTAAATAAACACACCAGACATTTAGAAAAAAAACTTTAATTGAACAAAAAATACAACAAAGGTTTATGATAAGTCCTTTAATAAAAAATATAAAAAAAACGCAAAACAAAATTATCCAACAAGGTAATGAAACCTCAATCACGTCATCTGGTGATGTCTACGACGACGCTCGCTTTGCGAAATAAAAAAGTCCTGACGCCCGCAGGTGACATCACAGCTGGCTCCGCCTATCTGTTGAAATTCGCCCAGCGCCTTTCAAATCGATATTGCTAGGTACCGGTCAAATGACAACAGATGGGTGGAGTCAGCCACGGCTCCCCCCGCCCGTTTGTTGTCATGCAATGACAGGCCACTGTGTACAGGTCATTTAAAGATAGTGGACTGTCATTGCATGACAACAAATGGGCGGAGCCAGCCATAAAGGGTTCACGCGGCTGAAGTGAGCCGAAGGATTAGCTGAACCTACGGCTAGCAGTATGTATCTGGACTCAGGTGACACCAAGGAATGTAGAAGAAGTTAATTGACACACATACAGCATATGTTAGCACTTTTTAGTGATTGTAAAAAGAAAAGATTGCATCCCATTATGCTGGTAACAGTTTGATTCACTGTTTGTGGGTGAGAGATAACATAATTATCAGTGATTTTTTTTTAACTGATACACACACACACACACAATAAAGTCAGGAGGAAGCATGTACTTGAGCGCTGTATACGGCACTCTGTGAGACGTTTATCATTTAATTATCAAAATGTTCAGGATGGGATTGGATACATCTACAAGAAAAGAGGAAAAAACTATTTAACCCCTTCATGACTGAGGCCTTTTTTTTCATTTTTTGTACCCATGTTATAAATCACAGTCAATTTCATGCCGTGAGGCAGAGCAACACAATAATAAACTTTGTAAAAAGCAGTTATTATCTTGTTCTTGTATGCTTTTACAGTATTTCAATTATTTCTAACAAATAAAAAATGTTCAAATATTGCTTTTTGCCATGCGGTCTGTCATTGCAGTGTCTGTCAGTCCAGGAAACATTTGCATAGACATATAATTCTACTGTCTCAGGTTGTCAAATGGTGACAAGAAAACTGTTGATTCACCGGCCACGGGGATGCCGTTCTAATCCCGGCATCACTGACCTAGACAAATATATATCGTGTATAGCCTGAAAAGTCTAAACCTTCATCCTGAATAATTGTTTAGGTCAGGGACTCACAAGGTAGTGAAGCAAGGTTTGTGATGATGGTCTTGGAGCCTGCGCCTTAAAAACAATTGCAGTTATCATAAAATTATAAGCTGTAAGTAGAAAAATATTTTAACTACCTCCCATCCATGGCCGTTCCTGAACGGCCGGACGGGAGTCTTCTAGGAGCGGGAAGGCGTCTTAAGACATCCTGCCCCGCCCCTCCCCCTGCTCATGCATGCAAAGGCACATGAGTGGGGAGCCGTTACCAATGTAAACAGCCAGCAATGGCTGTTTACATTCAAGCGATCGGGCGTCTCTAGAGACACCCGATCAATTGTAGTAGCTTGCACTGACGCCCCCCGTACCTCCACTGCCGCCGCCGAGATCCGCTGTGCTCGTTGCAGCAGGAAATGGCACGGCGATGCTCTCAGTGGAGATCAAAAGGAGAGCAGTACACAATCTCCCTTTGATCTCTTCTCCTGTCCCCGAATGCAGAAAGTGATGTCTCCATAAAAAGAGGACCTGTAATGTGAATTGGCTATCACATAGGGGATTTCTTAGTTCCCTATAAGATAGCAATAAAGTTAAGTGTAAAAAAAATGTAAAAACAAGTAAAGCATAAAAAAATAAAGAAGCTAAAAAAATTTCACAAATAAAAAAAAAAGTTAAATAACACAATTCTTTTTTAACCACTTGCCGTCCGCCCGTTGTAAAAAAATGGACGGACGGCACTGCAGCATTGGTGTGTTGCCGTCTCCAGACAGCATTAATTAATTTTCGGTGTGGTTGTCTTCTTCGATTTTGCATGCGTGCGCTCAATTTTGAAGCTTGACATGTTTGGTGTCGATTTACCCAATGTGACCCCGTATTTTATATTTTACCAAAAAATTGGGGTGATAATAAATGTTTCTTAACATTTCATAGGGAAACAGGTTTTATTTACAAAATTTAGGGTACTTGTTTTGTTATATAGTAAAAAATAAAACCCCCAGTGGTGATTAAATACCACCAAAAGAAAGCTCCATGTGTCCCCAAAAAATGGTATAAAATTTGTTTCAGTACAGCGTTGCATGACGGAATAAATGTCAGTCAAAGTACCGCAGCGCTGAATACTGAAAAATAGCCTGGCTAGGAAGGGGGTTTAACACCCTGGTCTTCAAGCGGTTAAAAACATTCACATATTTTATGTGAACTTCAGTCAGATAAAAAACATCAAATATTTCAGTTATGTCTTTGTTCATTTCCAGTTAAAAACATTCTAATGTATTTTTAAAGCAACTAGTGTACATGCTTGGTATCAGCCTAATGCATTTCCCTGTATTGCATTGCTTAGACTGGGAGAAGGAGATTCAACACAAAAAGCCAATCAGTTGTGCTCCAGTGCTCATGTGGTAACAAGAAACAGGAGGAGAGAGTAGAGTGACAAACAGATGAGCTCATTAGTCTGGTGCTTCTCCTTTAGGCCCCATTAACACCAGGGTGGAAAAAAAAATTTGCACAATCTTTGAAAAGGCGTGTTTGGGCGTTTTTAATCGCGTTTCAGCATTGAATCGCAATTAAAAATGCCCAAAAATGCAGCTTTGTCCACGACGACGACTCGATGAAATAAAAAGATAAAGCAAGAAAAAATAAATATAAATAATAATGGGGGGAAAAAACGCCGCCCGCCGCCGTGGTACGGTGCACAGTGTGAATAGCCCACCGAACGCCCTGCTAGTTCGAACTGCTGATGTGCGAGTTGAACTCTTGCTCGACTTGAACATCGAGCCCATCCCTAGCAACAGAAAAACAAAAGGGATTAAACAATGAAAAGCACTTTAAGTTTGTTTGGTCTTTGGTCCCAGCAGAGTCCAATCTGTGGTCCAATATGATGTATTAAGGTCATTGGGTCTCATGAATAACTCTTAGTAATCTGACATGATTTTGATAGAAATTGAGAGATGTCAAGCTGCATATCAAGCCATGTTTTATGGCCCCTGAGGAAGGCGTTTACAGAAATGACATGACAAATCAAAGGGTCTAGAGAGAGGACTGAGGGGGTGTCAGAATGTTTTATGATAGTTCACCAGGTACTCCCTCCATGTCTGTTTTCTAATTGTATTGATGATACCATTTTACAGTCCACCCAACATATTATTGCAGAGATTGAAATCACAATTTGAAAAAGACCAAATATGCCTCAGGGATATATATATACACACACATACACACATACAGTATATATATGCACGATACCGTTTTTTCGGTATCGAGTACTACAATAGTGTCGATATTTATATTTAGGTACTCACTGATACCGGTACTTCCGCTAGCATGGAGTTGGCTTCCTGGGCTATCAGGGAGCCGGGAGACGTGTCTTTACCCACCGCCCTTGATTGCCTGGGAAGCCAACTCCATGCTGTTTGGCGGTTTCCCAGCCAATCAGCATCGAGCCCGTCAAACAGATCTGATAATATGGTGACACAACCTCCACCCTGCAGACAGTCATTACCGTACCACAGATGTCCCTCAGCCAGCTGGGCAGAAACCGCTCTCCAAGCCGCTTTACCTCTCCTGGATCTGCCCACATCTCAGTCTCGTGAGGGTACAAACTCTGCCTGATCCAGTGTGTGTACAGCACCCACACCGCCTGTGATCAGCCCTCAGCCCGCTACTGCGCATGTGCAGCCTGCCCGATGCTCTCAGTAAGAAATACTCCAACAGGATTATTATTATACCATGAGAAGATCTAGGAGAGGTAACGTGGCAGCCGACTGCATTTAAAAATTTAAAGCACCAGCATAGGTGCTTAGTATCGGGGTATTTTTACAAGTAGAAGTACTGAAAGTCCCCAGTGTCGCCACTTATACCGATACTGGTATAGGGATCACAACAGTATATGATTTAGGATGCTTAATGTGACCAGTTCACGAGTAGAAGTACTGAAAGTCCCCAGTGTCGCCACTGATACCGATACTGGTATAGGGTTTGCCTGCTGCATGTTATATCATAGTCATGTGAGGAATCAAATGGATTGTTATTTGCTGTAGACACTGGTTATAGTCGTAATTTTCCCAGATCAGGATTTTTGGAAAATGGATTTGAAAGCTGGGTTGTATGATAAGGGCAGCTTCAGGTCAGGAAACACCAGGCTCAACTGTGTATTTCTCTAACTGGCTTTACAATGGGGCTTTATTACAGTTTCTGGTTTACCAGCCTCCACTAAGTGATATTATGAATGATAGCTTTTTTTGATGGGTTTAATTAGATGTTGTTTGAGACTCACAGTATTGTTTTTACAACTTGATCTGCTGAGTTGGTGGTTATATAAAATGTTAAAATGTGGGATAGGGGTTATATGAAATGTGTCATCTCTCTGCCTGCCCTATGGATTCAAGATTTAAATCTGATGGTTTTTCACAAACATGGAGCAAAGTTTGGAGAAATAAAGGTTGCACTGTGTGCAGCACGACTTCCTATATCTCCTCACTCACTTTGGGGTTCATCAGACCTTATCATCATCACAGAGATCTCCAGGATTTAAGTTGGAAGGGACAACAGGAAGGATTGGTTTTAATTAATTACACTTTCCTTCTAGCTGTCCTATCCAAATTGTGTCCCTCTGAAATATCTGATGAAGGTGCAGCAGTACCATTAGTTTGATTCCTCCAGTCTATGCACTGTCTGCCTTCTTTCTGTACTGGTACTTTATAAGTGTAATTAGTCTGCAAATAGAAGCCCTGTAGACTTCAACTGCAGTGATTTCCTTTAAAAAAGCAAAAACAGCAGCCAGAGTTAGCACGGACCAGATGCATCGAGCTAATGAAACTACTGCACATTATTTGCAGAGCTTTACCTTAGAAAGGACAGCACAGAGGTAAGTATAATTAATATACTACACTTACCTACTACTGTCCTTTTTATAGATAACTCATGGAGCTCTTTCTCAAAAGAATTTAACTATCTTTAACAATCTTTTAATACTAAAATATTAATGACAGTTGCACATCCTATATGTATGTATTGTGGCAGTATGTGGCAATGCCACTATGTAGAGTGGAAAAAGGGTCACCCAAGACTCTCAGCCAGAGGGGCTGAGTGGCTCCAGGAAAGTACTGTTACTAGGAAAGAGCTGGTTTTACAACTCATTCTGGGTTTTCTGGATTATAGTTTAGATCCTGGAGCCGGGAGATTTCTAAGCGAACTGGGAGGGAAGAAATCTCCATTCCTGGGCCCGGGCTTTAGTGGTGACCAGCACCAAATGATGGTGCACCTGTGCACAGCGCTTATGAGGAGGATGCTGGGTCAGGTTCAAGGCTCTACCTGGGTGACAGAGGAGGTCTCTGCAGGAGTCAGGAGGGCTCCACCCTGGGACCAGTCTGTGGCTGGCAGACTGAGGAGTGTGTCACCTGTGTGGTGAAGAGTGTTTGGTAAACACGCAACCTAAAGTCGGGGGACTTTGAAAGTGCTATTTTGCTGAAGAAAGAAAACTGTACTTTGTGTTTGAAACCCCTGCGAGGGTAAACCTGTGTGGACTTTTGAGTTGGATTCAATAAAAGTGGGCAAGGAAGCCCTTAAAAGAAGTCATAAGCGAGTGGATGCGTCCTTAATGCGCTACCATTGGAAGCTAAATCTCACAGTATATATCAGAATTGAAAAAGCTGAAAGTAGAAAAGCTGAACGAAGAATACAATGTATAGTTGTAGCAGACAATAATGGATTGTTGTAAAGGTTTATGGCTTCTATAGCTTCCATAGTTTCAATGACCTGAAAGCTATACAGTACACATGGAGCGTCACTCAATTCTGGACATGTACTTTTAATTGGTTTAGAGTAGACTGTCTGTCAATCACTTTGTGCATTCATTTAGAAAAACTGAGTCAGTGAGCTGCATCCAAAATTATTCATCAATGTATTGATATCAGTTTTCAGCAATGACATAGCCAAGAATGAAGTGTATAGACCTGATGGCCAGTGTGGTCAATTATGGCCAGGTCAGGAAAGGATGGGTAATCTGTAACTTCTGTAGACAAGCCATAGCTGATCTGTTTCTGGAGAAGTTTAGCTGGTTGCAGTTTTGTTATCAGAAAAGGCCAGTGTCAATGGTCTACACTGAGTGCAGTACATGCATGTGGTTGTCACACAGCCATTTACACATGTATTGCCAGTTCTGTAAAATTGTGGGCAACCCAAACCTGCTGCAGGATGGATGGCTCATTGAAATCTATATAGCCATCCTAATCTGAAACATTTTTTCTCGAGAGGGGGATTTTTTTCTTTGTGCAAAACACTTGCAGTTTGTAAACTTACTTATAATAATAACAACTTATAATCGGCAAAAATGAGGAAGTTGCTCTGGTAAACAATAAGTACCCAAATTCAGTCTTATAAACGTTAGCAAAAGGTATTGTCTAAGTGGCACATTTATAAAGCCACTTAAAAAACACTGGCATAGATATGGAGCATATTGCTGTTCTTAACAAATATGTCCTCTGCTTTGCTTGCTTAATGACTTCAAAGCTAAGAAAACCCCATGATTAAATTGGAAAAAAAAGCTGGCTGGATGAGAGCTGGTCATAGTCATGTGATTGGCCTCTCTTCCAATCACGGGATTCTCTCTGCAATGTAATGCAGAGACTACGCTGTGGGACATGGCAGGATCCACACTCTACATTTTATTAATTAATAAACATCCACCCTCTTGTGTTATCGGTCCCTTTGTCTGCTTTAGAATTTTTTTGCAATGTGCCAGGAATCTTTTTTAAAAAAAAAGCAAGACAAAGATATACAGTTTACAAAACAGTACAGTACAATTTACAGAATTCACGAAACAGAATAACTCATACTGTACACATTGTAAATGATGGTCACTGTCAAAATACAAAACAGGGAAATTGCAGTGAAACTATTCAGTGAAACTCTCTGTTTATAGCATCAGTTTATCACACCAGTACTTACACAAATAAATAACTTTACATGCATTATCTGAATTTATATTTCATTACAGTATGTATGTGAATCTGATCTGCATCAAATAAGTCATTTTTACTGGAACAGTACAGAGTATAGATCATCTGTCCTTACGGGTGGACTGATAGATGATGGATATGAGTACCATTACTCTCAGTGTGTATTTCAATAGCAGGCCATGTTTTGTATTTTTCTAAAAAGTCATTAAGTCAGGAATGCTTTAATCACTTCCTCTAAGTCAATTGGTGTATTAAAGAGCACAAGGAAAATAGTTCATTTCGCTCTGCAGCATCAGCTTAAAGTCTTTAATATGCTATTGTTCACATCTGGGGTTACATTCCCCTAACCCTCCTGTTCAGAGCATATGTTTAAATGGCTTAAATCTGTTCTTGATCGGTTCCTCCCCATTTTAGCTGAATAATTGTTTACAATCGGTTTGTCAGCTTTTCATCTACGAGCAGAATTTGGTGGAAAAATAACAGAGGTTGCCAAATGTGATTTAATTTAGCTTTTATTCGTATTATCCCAGACTGGTAATCTGGCCATTGTGATAATTGCCAGGATTGTAGGACTGGATTGTTTAACCAGTGTAACAAGGACACTCCACTGTAGACCGGAGGTGCAAGTCAGATGCAGTTTATTTGCTTTCAAAACGGTAGATAACATGAAATCCAACATAAATAGCTCGCTGTAGCATATAACAGATAAGGGCTCACCGACATCTGTCTCTCTTGCAGCACTGCTGCTCCGGCCTCAATCTTTAGGGCCACTGTCTGGTTCCTCCAGACAACGGCAATAACATGCCAATCCTCTCAATATGGTTCACAAACCCGCAGCTCCCTGCTGCACTGGCCTCCACACTGACTCCAGGGTGGAGCTCTCCTGACTCACAGGTGGGGCCCTGAACACATCCCAGCACACTCTTCATGAGGGATGTACACAGGTGCACAATCAGGTGCTGGTCACTACCAAAGCATGGACCCAGGAATGGAGATTTCATCCCACCCAGAGCTCTAAGAAATCTCCTGGCTCCAGGATCCCAACTATGATCCAGAAAACCCGGAAAGGATTGAAAAGGCAGTTCTCTCCTGGTACACGTACTGTCTTGCTGGAGCCACTCAGCCCCTCTGGCTGAGAACCCTGGGTGACTTTGAGGCCACCTAACACCGTGGTATTGCCTCACAATGCCACACCAGGTCTAGTGAAAATAAACAGAATCCATTAGAACATCCAAATGGCCCAATATACACAGCGGAGACAGCAAGAATGCTATTATATAAATATGTTTTCTCTATTCTGACAAAACTTTGCAAACAAATGTGGGTTAAAGTGGAACTCCTGTCAAAACTTTTCACTAGGTTGGCCTTTCCTTCATGTTTTCAGATCAGAGGGGAAGCCACCTATCACAGCACAGTACAGGAACCTGGAAGATCATATCCAGTACTGTAGTCGCTCTGGCTACTACAGTGCTTTACAGGATACCCAGTTGCTGAGCAGGTATGGCATATGCATACTTACATTGGGTCAAACTGAATTAATGTAATTATGGAAACTAATGCATACCTGGAGTTCAGCTTTATGGCTTGTTTTATCTTCATCATTAAGGGGTTAAAGCCCGGGGGAGGGGGAGGGGGAGAAGAGACTATGGGGACCAGTCTATCAGGCAGGCGGGACTATGGATTGGTTGATTATATCTTCTTTATGTTCACTCCTTAGGCAAAATGAGCAGTTAATCCTTCCAGTGTGGGGGTAGCCCCACTGCAAGGGTTACATTTCCAAATTCTTTCCTCTTAAATTTTTATGTATTCTTAGCAAGCAGTAAAAGAGCTCTAAAACTAACAATTACTAACCTCTGTAGCTGCTTGTGCCCTGAAACCATTAATCTTCAAACACAGATCCTCTAAAACAAAGGGGCCTATTTACTAAGCTGCCGTAGGCAGCCAAGTGAATGACCGACCCGAAGCGAAGTGAGCCAAACGCTGTTCGGCTATTCACTTCAGGCTGGTACGTCCGTATATCAGCTGAAATCAGCCGTACATCGGGTGGCTTCGTGTGGCTTCGGGTCGGCCGAATTTGCTCAGCATGTTCGGCCGACCCGAAGTGCAGAAGGAGTTCGACTCAGCCGAACCTCTGGCAGGCTACTCGCTGCTGTTCGGTCTATTCTTATTGATGCCGAACAGCAGTGAGTGAATAGCCGAATGCCAATGAGCGGCATTCGGCTCGGCTGTTCTGCTCGCTCCCTCCATGGGACCGAGCAGAACAGAAAAATTGTTTCAAAAGTACAAAAAAATTAAATAGAAAACGATTGTGCGTAGCAAGCAATGACAGCTAGCTCCGCCCAACAGTTTTCTATTGGCCCGGTGGTTCTGCTGCCGTCAAAAAAAAAAAAAAAGATTTGGCCATGGGAATGCATTGCTAGATTCCTATTGGCTATTTCAATTTGCAATAGCAAACTAGTTATTGCACCCGCCCTATGCTGCTGTCAATCACTAGTGGGGACCTGATGAAGAACTGCAGCAGAGGGCGGGTGCAAAAGCTTGTTTGCTATTAGCTATTGCAAATTGAAATAGCCAATAGGAACTAGCAATGCATTCCTATGGTGAAATTTTTTTTTTTTTTATTCTGACACGGCTCCGTGTCAGAATAAAAAAACAGAATAAGAAAAAGCAGTGTTTCTCTCCTGGGCAGGACGGGTAACCAGGGTCCCTGATCTCTCTGCAAGTGGCCGGAGCCAGCCGTAAGATCACGGCTGGCTCCGCCAAGCTGTCAGAAGCTTCAGCTTTCACCTCGCCTCAGTCGAGCCGAAGCATATGCCTTTGGCTCG
>NW_017306893.1:13440-14367 GCF_000935625.1 Nanorana parkeri
TAGACATGTGCGATTCGTTTCGTTACGAATCGAAATTCGTACGAATTTTCCTGAAATTCGTAAATTCGGAAGCATCCGAAATCTGAATTGCAGTTTCCGAATTATATCCGAAATACGAAATTCCGTTAACGAATTTCAGATCCGAATTTCTTTGAAACAGGAACTAATATTACCCCTGTAAATGAGGTTGAACAACATGACAAGATTTTTTTTAATCCGAAATACGGATCCGCTGCTGCTGAGAGTTGCATTACAATACACAGGCAGGAAATACGAAATTCCGTTGACGGAATTTCGTTCCGTTACGAACATTCGTTATATTGAAGTTAAAAAGCAAAGTACATTTATATTGGAGTTGATGGTAGTTTTTTTAAAATCCGAAATCCGAAATTTGGATACGGAATCTGTTAACGGAATTCGTATTTCGTTTTGGTTGAACAATCAGAGGTTTTCTCTTCTGCTGCTGAGAGTTGCATTACAATTAGGGATGCACAGATACTTTTCGAGTACCAGTGCAGATACTTGGCATTTTCATGAGAACTACCAGGGTTGCAGCGGTTACAGCTGGGACTGGGCTCTGGCACTTCCACCACTGTCCTGAAATCATTAGTCTGTATTGTTTTAGAAAAACTGTCACATGACAATAAACAAAAATGCATCAGTACTTGTACTTGTAAGTACTCGGCAAGTACCAGTACTCATACTCGCAAAACTGGTATCTGTGCATCCTTTTATTTATATTTATAAAAACTACATCATACATTAAAGCAGAGATGTACAAATCCCAGGAGCCCCGTGTGCTCCTTAGAAATGACAGCTGCCTCCTAATTTTTGAAGTTTTCTCTAGTGTAGTCTTGGAGCTCAAAACTATCGGTACATGTACTCGTACTTGTACCGAGTACTGTACTTGGTATCTGTGCAACCCTA
>NW_017306893.1:18654-20813 GCF_000935625.1 Nanorana parkeri
GGAGCCAGCCGTAAGATCACGGCTGGCTCCGCCCAGCTGTCAGAAGCTTCAGCTTTCACCTCGGCTCAGTCGAGCCGAAGCATATGCCTTTGGCTCGGCTGAGCCGCCCGGCCGACTTCGGGAGCTGAAGGGCTATAGTAGACATGTGCGATTCGTTTCGCTACGAATCGAAATTCGTACGAATTTTCCTGAAATTCGTAAATTCGGAAGCATCCGAAATCTGAATTGCAGTTTCCGAATTATATCCGAAATACGAAATTCCGTTAACGAATTTCAGATCCGAATTTCTTTGAAACAGGAACTAATATTACCCCTGTAAATGAGGTTGAACAACATGACAAGATTTTTTTTAATCCGAAATACGGATCCGCTGCTGCTGAGAGTTGCATTACAATACACAGGCAGGAAATACGAAATTCCGTTGACGGAATTTCGTTCCGTTACGAACATTCGTTATATTGAAGTTAAAAAGCAAAGTACATTTATATTGGAGTTGATGGTAGTTTTTTTAAAATCCGAAATCCGAAATTTGGATACGGAATCTGTTAACGGAATTCGTATTTCGTTTTGGTTGAACAATCAGAGGTTTTCTCTTCTGCTGCTGAGAGTTGCATTACAATTAGGGATGCACAGATACTTTTCGAGTACCAGTGCAGATACTTGGCATTTTCATGAGAACTACCAGGGTTGCAGCGGTTACAGCTGGGACTGGGCTCTGGCACTTCCACCACTGTCCTGAAATCATTAGTCTGTATTGTTTTAGAAAAACTGTCACATGACAATAAAGAAAAATGCATCAGTACTTGTACTTGTAAGTACTCGGCAAGTACCAGTACTCATACTCGCAAAACTGGTATCTGTGCATCCTTTTATTTATATTTATAAAAACTACATCATACATTAAAGCAGAGATGTACAAATCCCAGGAGCCCCGTGTGCTCCTTAGAAATGACAGCTGCCTCCTAATTTTTGAAGTTTTCTCTAGTGTAGTCTTGGAGCTCAAAACTATCGGTACATGTACTCGTACTTGTACCGAGTACTGTACTTGGTATCTGTGCAACCCTAATTACAATACAGGCAGGAAATACGAAATTCCGTTGACGTATTTTCGTTCCATTCCGAACATTCGTTATATTGAAATTAAAAAGCAAAGTACAATTACCACATCGACTCCAATATTAACAAAGGTATTTTTGCTTTTTAACTTCATCATAACGAATGTTCGTACAGTTACGAAAATGTGCCGAAACTAACGAAAATTCATATTTCGTACGAATCCGAATTGAGTTTCGGATACGAAATACGAAATAACGGATATTCCGAAACGAAACGGAACACATTTTTTGACGGCGCACAAGTCTAGGCTATAGTGAATAGCCTGTACAGCAGCCCTTCAGTTCTACTGAACAGAAGGGGTCCTGGGGCCGAAGCTAGCCGAAGGATCGGCCAAAGCTAAGGCTAGATCCTTCGGCTGCTTCGTGAATAGACCCCAAAGACTCTAGTCAGGTTTCAGTCAATTCTAAAAGTTTGTAATCACCATTTCCATAGAATGTAAAGAATAGAAGAGTTGTCATTTCAGTGCCTCTGTTGTGATTTTTGAAGATGAATTTCTCCACAATGCCTATTGCTTATGGTGAAGGACTTGTTTTAAAGTGCTTCTAATGCTTGTTCAGTAAATACTCTAATGTGTATAGTCTTGGCACGGGTTCACGTAACATTTAAAAAAAAATGCAAGGTCTTTTTGCCACTGATTATACCCGATTATAGTACCCGATCTGTCACTCATGCTTCTATTCTAATATATATGTTCACTGTCTGTCTTCTGGATTCTGTTCTTTGCTTACCCGTTGCCTGTCATGGCCCTTGTCTATGTTGTAACTGCGTCTGAACACTGTCTGCCCAGACACGTGCCTGCCCTATAATTCTTGCTAAAGTCTTCTGTGTCAGCTTTTACCGGAGGGGTAGGGGGCTGTGGCTAGAGGTAACACAAAGCAAGACCCATAGAAGTTCACGGTGAAGAGTGTACAGTATGTCTTGTGACAGAGAACGTCCCTACTCATAAATGGCAACCTTGAAGCAGTTAGTGTAATGAAGGGGGGTTTTTTGTTTGTTTGTTTTAAAGCATTGATTTCTATAGGAGTTGGAGTGTTGGAGGCCTA
>NW_017306893.1:21810-57028 GCF_000935625.1 Nanorana parkeri
TATATATATCTTGTCTAGTTATTTCCTTGAGTTTCTGTAGAGTTCTGAAGTTGCTTGCAGGCATCGCATTTGCTACTTTGGATTTCTTGTATCACTGCTAAAGAAGCTCATAGCTATGGACCAGTGGTAGCCCCATATTTTGCGTAGATACAAGGAAATGGTATTTACATTTTCATTGAAATGTGTACCTTTTATAGCCACACTGTGTTTTATATGTTTGTAAGTTTCCATTCCGTAAACCAGATTTTCTTCGTTTGTCAAGCTTATATAAATAGAATTCACAATATGTTTTCACTTCCCTAATAATCACAGTAAAGGCAATGTAATTGTTGCTGTATTACATACATATGTGTTACAATATTTACATAATGTAAAACTGTTATTGACTTGTTGAATACAACTATATGCCTCATTTCTGCATTCCTTTTTCTCTTTTCATTCCAGCTCTGTTTATTTAAATTACCAAAATATACATACACATATGTCAATCATGCAAGACCTCATTAAATTGTGATGCTCCCCCCCACTCTTCTAGTTACATTATGTTTCATCTTCTGCTGTCATCTAATATAATTTTACATTGCTTTAATAGCTGCTATAACACATAATAATTAATGTGTGTTACAAATTCAAGCTCTGATTTTTCTGTGCCTGCCTTGAAAACCAGAACAGATTTACTGATAAGTGAAGGCATGAACAATTATGCATGCATGTAAATGACTTATATTAACTAATAAAAAAACAAAACATATATATATATATATATACAGGTATTCCTCACTTAACGACCGAGTTCCGTTCCTACGAACACACATTTTTTTTAATTCATTGGATGCATGTCCTTTGGGAACACGTTGTCCTCTAAGGCAGTGTTTTTCAACCACTGTACCGCGACACACTAGTGTACCGTGAGATGTTTACTACAATTTTGTTAGTCCAATAAGAAAGGTATCATTGCACACTGCAATACTGCGTTTTTGTCTTTTTTGACATCTTGTCTACTGGACTAATACGGCTTATCCATTTATATTGCACTATATATATATATATAGGAGAGCCAACTTGCTTTTATAGTGACCCTGTCACATCCCAAAAAAGGAAAAAACAACTCAGCCAGTGTGGTTGCTCCTTCCAGCCTCCACATTATTACAGGACACTAGTAACATAGAGGTCAGCAGGATGAACCATGGTACCTAATGTGGTCTCCTATCTGACATCAGGTCAGCAGTGGTGCTCCTACCTCTGCAAGACAGTGAAGACTTAGGGCCCTTTCACGTGGGCATCATACTTTTCTATCAACAGGTGATCAGTCCACAGATGCTGATTGGATCAGAATGGAACAGATTTCACTCTTGTGACATCCATGTCTGTTGAGTTTTTTCCTCCATCTTGCGGTGGAGACAAAAATTGATCTGTACAGACCCATGTTAGGTCTATGAAAAGTCAGATGTAATCAGACATGTGTCCCTTTACATCGGATTACCCCCGCCACTCCTTCAAGATCAGGCCTGGCAAAATGAAACTGTTTAGATCCAGCTGCCCATAAACTAACATTGGGCTTCCAATCAGATCCACCTGAAAAACTGACAGATGGACTCGATCGGACCACCCACAGGAAAGAGATCTTAATTTGCTGCTTACCAGGTAAGTAAGTATTCAACTTCTTCAATTGCAGAAGACTGCTGAGTGGATGGTTTTAGAATAACAACTGGGCTGCATTAAAGCTGCAGCCTCTGGGGCCGTCATTCCAAGCCTAACTTAATTTCTAATAATTCACCTACCTCAAACAAGTATAAAAGACCTTCACCTACAAAAACAAGATAACAATGATTTTAAATTCATGCATTTATGAGTTCACTTTAAATGACAGCTGTGAAGCAATTAGTGTAATAAAGGGTTTTATAAAAGCACAAATCTCAGTAGTGGTTTGGGGGTTGGTAACAGTGTCTACAGTCTCTAGACACGTGCAATTTGTTTCATTCCGAATTTAAATTCTCACGAATTTTTGCATATTCGGACATTCGGATGCATTCGAATTTCTGAATTACAGAAAAAACTAATCCAAACGTATCCAAATTTTCAATAACGAAAATTCAGATGCATCCAAATTTTTTTCTGAATGTCATTCAGACTGGGTGCCTGGATATTTTTTCTTTTGGTGAGACAGCGGCCATTGTCTATTGTTATTGACATGGATGTACATCACTGGACGACATGATTATTCTTTGGATTACATCGATGGACTTGTCAAAAACTGTGTTGTGTTTTTTTCAAATAAAGTTTTTTTTTTTTACAGTGTGATGTGTTTATTTACTATTTTACTCTATTTGGTGAATGAGTAGGGGGGTAACAACTACCCCTTACTCATTCATGGGGGGGGGGGGCTTATGAAAGGGGGCACCCAGATTCAGATAAGCCCCCTTGCCCACAGACGCCCATAACTACTGGGCAAGGGTGGTGGGGGAGAGGCACTTGTCCTCATCAACATAGGGACAAGGTGCTGTGCAAGGGGGCCCCCCATATGTTGCACATGTGTGCCTAGGCTGGTCAAGGCTTATTCAGGCTTGCAGCTCAATGATTGTTGTTACAACGCTGCCACCTGGAGCTGGAAAAAGTGAGATACACGTGCATAGGATCTAACACAAATGTTGAGGGGCTCCGCCCACAAGTGGGATGCTAATTTTTATAATAAAAGCCAGTAGCTACAATTGAATTTGGGACTTCACAAATGGCTCTGACCAAGAGGAGGACATCAATGAAACAAAGGACTTTAACCTCCCTGGCGGTCTGATTATCTCAGTATTTTTTCTCCTTTTTTTTTCTCTTTTTTACTTTTGAATTTACCGCTGGTTCCGCCCCCCTGCTACGCGGGCGCTCACAAGGGAAGGAACCCGGCATCGGCCAGAGGACACAGCGAGGCTCGTAGGGACAAGGTAAGTGACGCACAGTGTAATCCCAAGTGTGGCTCAGGGTTACCGCTTTGGTACTGAAAATTAGACATGTGCACTGCCAAAAAATTTGTTTAGTTTCGTTTCGTTTTAAATTCGGATTTGTGTTATTTCGTTTTTCAGGATTCGGGTGTGAAAGTCAATTCGGATTCGGAATTTGGACGAAATTCGGTAGCGTTAGTACGAACGTTCGTTTCGTTTTCTGTTCGTATTCGTTTCTTATTCGTTTCATTCGTTCGTTTGCAGCAAAAGTGACATTTGAGGGGGAAACAATATTTTTCTACTTCTCTAATGTCACTTTGCTCCAACGAACGAAACGAAGAAGAAACGAATAAGAACAGAAAACGAAACGAACGTTCGTACTAACGCTACCGAATTTCGGAAATGGAAATTCGGATTCGTTTGCATTCGTTATGTCTGTAATTCGGAATTCGGATACATCCGAATGTCCGAATTTCCGAAAATTCGTCCGAATTTCGATTCGGAACGAAACGAATCGCACATGTCTACTGAAAATTAACCCCGAGCCACACTCAGGAATACCGCCAGGAAGGTTAAGAGAGACTGAAACCAGAAGCCATTTTTCTGGGAACGCTTAAATGCCACAAAGTCCTGTTCAGATACAATTTGCAACTGGAAGCCAAGTACCTTTAAGTGTATCCTCTCTTAGAAACCATTACATGTACTAGAAAGGATAGTGTTGTGGGTGTATGTGTATGTTGTAGCAGCCTGTATGTTCTTTTTGTCGTAATCTTCCCGTAACTAAGTTTGTGAATGCAGCAATTTTGACTAGTAAAGTACTTTAAATTCTACTGGGCCAATTTCCTTGAGATTTACTGCAAGAACCAGACAACCAAGTATTACATTTGGGCTCGTCCTTGGGATAAGCTTTACATTTTGGGGGTTGGTCTTTGGGATTTGTAGTGAAAGAAAAACACCCTGGCAAAGCACTCTCCCCATGTTGAGGGCATGTGGCCTGGTATTGTTGCGCTCCCCCCTTTCCTGCTCTGCCAGACTGCTGCTCAGGTTTAAGGGACTGGAAACGGATTTTATGGGCGACCCCACACTTTTTTTGTTTTTTTTTTGGTATGGGGTCCTCCCAAAAAATTTTTCTAGACCTAAAGTGTCTGGTATAAATTGAGGGGACCCCACGCTATTGTTTCTGTGGACTGTCAAAAGTTAAAAAGAAACAAGGGAAACATGTCACCTCTTTTAATATCACTTTTCTGCAACAAATATTCATTTGTAAATATAAATTAACTCATCTGAAATGAACAAACATTTTAATCTGAATAATTAAATGAATTGACTTTAAAAATCCAAAATGAAATGAAATGAAACCGAAACAATTTTTTTGCCATTTTATATATCTAACAGTCTCATAGCTGTGCATCTGCAGTATGAGATTATCTAAGGCACCTCCTAGTCTCATGAGATTTGGAGATGTCTTGATGTCTTTCCCACTGTTCTACTTTCTCTGCTGTCAATTGGAGTGTGTTTTGACATGCCTCTATGTACCACCTCCACACTGGAATTACAGCAGAATACCAGCAGAATGGGTGGGGGCAGCTGTTGGAGGCTTTCTCTGACTGAGTAAGCCTCCAACACACCTGAAAGTGGCAGAGATCAAAGAAAATTTCAGAGCTGTTTATTTACAAATGAAGAAACTAATGAGAAGGATAATAGGAGCTTAAGTAAGTGCTATTTTCATAAATGCTAATGATATATTGAGACTGCAAAGTGTAACCCGGTGGCAGGGTCACTTTAAGAACTTAACATTACACCATACAGCAATAATTATGTATGAAGAATTACTGCTTCCATACAAATATCCTGTAAAATTGCTACTCACAGTTCTATAGTTGCTCTTATTTTTTGGTGAATATAGTTCAAGCAGTTTCTTCAATCCTGATAATTATTAGAACAGAAGATAAAGTCCCTATATAATAACAGCATGGAACCATATTGGTATCTCTTTATTAAAAGATAAGCTTAGCATATAAATCAAAAATAATTAACATAACAGGATAAAATGGAAGACAACTGCTATGGGGAGACAAAGCATAACAATTAAAGGGTCACAGTGTTAATGTTTGCATAATGAAAGCATTATGTCAGTGTTCGTTTACATATGTATACAGTATCAAGCAACGTATAATAAGGTCAACTTTGTTTGCAATCATTGAGAACAAAATAATAATGTGTTTCTACTTTCTAGGCACAAAGAGAAAGCTACCAATTACCATGCCTGCTGTATTTAGAGATTACATTTGTAATGTAACCTTTGAAAGGTGGGTAGCTTTAATTGCTGGAACAAAAGTTAAAACTAAAAATGTTTTATTTATAAAAAAGTTATTTGGTAGTTGTGCGGTAGTTCCTTTCTGGGCCAAACAATACTTGTTAATAATATGAATAAAATAATAATAATTGATTGTATACGGTCCAGTTATTGCAATCAATATTCATATAATTTCAAAATATTTGGCTATGTGTGGCAAACCTTGAAGCAGTGGTTGTCAACTTAGGTTTTACAGGAATCTTTTACTGTTTCTTCTTACATCACCATTAAGCTGCACATACACCTTACGAATATCGGCCGAGTTGATGGGCAGTGTACAACCGCAAATACTGTACAATAGATCGACTTTTGACTAACCAGCAGGTTAGAAAACTTTGGTCAATCGTACGATTTTTGCAAAGTTGTTGGTGTTTCCGTACGTAAAAATTTGTATGATTTACACTGCTCATGCGCAAACGAAAATACGTGTGGTCGATCACCGCAATTCGTTCAGGTGCTTTTTTTAATTACTACTGATTGAACCTTGCGATAATCGGGACAGGATGGGGCCGCCATACGAAAATCTTACGACGGTTCGATCATCGGACGAAAACTTTCTTCTGATGATCCCAAGGTGTATGGACAGTATATGTATATACAGTATATGTAATTCAGCAGAAGATGGTTAGAGATGGCAGATCTTTTAGAGCAGTGGTTCTCAACCTTTCTAGGGCCAGGACCCCTTGGTAACATTTGCCAAGTTGTGGTGACCCCCAACGGTACAATTTAGGGATGACGCGGCTGCTGCAGCAACATCTGGTGGCGTGGCGGGAGAACTGACACTGCTGCGCTAGGAGAGGGATGAGGGGGACTCTCACCTAGCACAGCAGAAATCACACAGCAACCCACAGGTTGAGAACCACTGCTATAGGCAAAGACAGGACCGGGCTCTGCAGCTAGAACTGGAAGAATTGGATTTAAAGTGTGTGGCTATATAACGTATGAGGTACATACTCCTCAGTACTGTCACTGACAGAACAGCCCATAGAGTTCAGTGTAGACCATGAGAGTTACCCCTGATAAGATATACTTACTTCCCCTTCTCCAGTCTGTACTCCTCCCCCCGCACTCTACTATGCTGGAAGACCTTGCAGTGTGTCACAGTCATGTGACCATCTCCTGGGATGGGCGGGGCCGGCTGTGCTATGTGTACGCCGTACGTCGTCAGAATAAAAAAAAAAACAGCATAGGAATACATAGTTAGATTCCTATTGGCTATTTCCCTTTGCAATAGCCAATAGCAAACTAACTATTGCACCTGCTCCCTTTGGCTGCTGTCAATCACTAGAAGGGGACCTGATGGAGAACTTCAGGTCCCCCTCTGGTGATTGGCAGAAGCAGAGGGCGGGTGCAATAGCTAGTTTGCTATTGCAAAGTGAAATAGCCAATAGGAGTCTAGCTATGCATTCCTAGGGTGTTTTTTTTCTGACTGACGGCGGCCTGCGGCCCTGATGTCAGAAAAAAACAAAAGAAAAGAAACAGAGCAGAGAAAGGTTTACCATTAGCAGTGACTGTTAAAGAAATTTCTCTGCTCTGTTTTTGTTTTTTTCTGACATCGGAGCCGCCGGCCGCCGTAAGTCAGAAAAAAAAAACCTTCTCCCGGAAAGGTTTACTCTGCTCGATCGAGCAGAGTAAACCTTTCCGGGAGAAAGTGTTTCTCTCCCTGGCGGCCAGGAGCCGCTAGGCAACCCCTGGCAAATCGTCATTTGACCCCCGACGGGGTCCCAACCCACAGGTAGAGAACCGCTGTTTTAGAGGAAATGATCAGAGACTACAGACCTGCTATAAGTATGGTTATTGACGGGAAACATTCTGCAGGAGACTGTGAAGATTAAGTACATTACATGAGACTGCTGGAGATCACCGACATTACAGATCTTTTACAAATTTATAACAGCCACTGCTAATGGTTGGGGCCTATAGGTTGCATGACAAGCACCAAAAGGCTTCATGCATGGGCACCAGGTACTTAGAGATATGGAAATGCCATCTTACCAATGGTACCTTATCAGGAACCAATGGTACCTTATCAGGAGCAGGTTTCTATATTTCAAGAAAGGCCACCACTGAAAGGCAATCAGTCTCTGTTACACTGTACACTGCCAATCAAACACAGAGTTTGGCAACAGGAGGCAGAGTGAGACCTTATTATTGTTATCTGGCTCGTTCAATGTCCACTCAGCAGGATGGGGCAGTACGTTGACCAATGTGACAAAATCTTGATAGCCATTTTTATCTTACAGGCTTCAGTCAGAGGAGTGATTAGCATTAATGTGATGTCTGGGGGGAAAGGGCATTAAACTGTGTATGCAAAAGACACTTTCTGGTATGACTGCGGGACATATAATTTCAGCACTAATTATAATTTTTTTTACCTCATGTTTGCATTTCCCAAATGTCTTCTATGCAGCAATAAAAGATACAAATATTAATTATAAATATAAGTTGTAAGAAAGTGCTGATATTCACAGTACCAAGTATAACACTGTACCGGTACTAATTGTTGAAATGCATTTTCTGAAATGTCAGATATGTTTCTCGTTACATTTCTTGTTTGTTTAAATAAAATTCCTGGCTGGAATTTTCAGTATTGTTTCATTCTTTGCCTAAAGCCATTGATTCCCACAAGTATTTTAGCTCAATACATTTGTTAAATAAATAATATATTCCCTTACATGAACTACTGAACATCACATACGCACTGCAGCGTTTTAGATGCACGAATTGCGTGGTATGTCATTAATACAGAAAGGAGTTTAAAATGTTAAAAATAACACCTTGTACAATAATAAATTCTTCTCTTTTCGACTAATTATAAAGTGACTTTTAGAAAATGCGGTTTTCAAGATTTTATTTTCAGTCAACTCCTAGAAACAAATGCTAAAAAAATATTTCTGTTTGATATTCTTGTCCCTGCTGTGGGAAAGCAAAGAAATTATTAAATATAGATTGGTGGGAATTTCAATTCCAGTTGCTCTCCATGTGATATCTGTTTTATTCTTTTCTTGACAGTAATTGCAGCTTCATTGTTGACATGATTTTATTGGGAATTATGCTTATATTGTAATAAATGTATTACTAATTTTAAAGGGGTTGTCCACTTCTTCTAAATTTGCTTTTGATATGTAGCCTTACGTTGTATTTAGGAAAAGGCACATGCCAGAATGCTGGCCCCATGTAGTTGAAGTCTAAAATTCTGACCTGTATTGTATGTGATCAGACAAACATGGGAGGGGGAATTACAGGTGGTTGAAATCTCCTCTTGGATGAGAAGCTCTATGAAAAAACCCCACCCTTCTTTTTTTACAGCTAGATGCAAACATTTAAAGTATAACAATAAATGTGTCATATTTGCTCCCTATGGCCTGTATGTGTTAACATTTTGTTATATATATTAAGTGCCAAAATACCTGTTAATCCAGGAAAAAATCTGGTGCACTTTACAGTCTCATCTCAAGTAAGTTATCACCTAAGCCCAGTTTATCTCTGTAGAATACAAAACACTTCCCCCCAATGTTATGGAGAAGAGTGTGTGTTTGTGTGGTTGTTCTGTAGTCTTAACACACCTCTTGCCCTAGTGTGTGATCGATGCTCCTCCATAGATCTAGTAGGATGAGTGAGGGTTGTCATATACATCATATTTTATATTTCTAGACTGATAATACATTAGATATGTTGGTAAACACATAGTTAGAATATTATTTTTTCTGAAGTTTTGCATCGTCCTGGTTTATATGAATGACTAGCTTTTTAAGATGACATCTATAGTGTTCACATTCTGGTCTGATATGATGGGGTCATTGTGGGAAGAATACATCCCATCCACTGACAGAAAAGGTGGTCAATTGTCCAAGTGTGATGTGCCTGCCTTAAGGCATATCTTTCTCTCACCATGCTTGAGTGGATGGAGAGGGGAGGAGGGAGAAGGAGAGAGAATGGGCTTACAGCAGCTTTTCTCAGGAAAAGAACAGAAATCGGACATGGTTTTCAAATTTGTCTTATTGATCTCCCCTCCCAAGAGTGGTTAGTCGGCAGTTGTCTGCGGCTGCTATAGACACAAGGTCTGATCTGGCTGAAAATGGACAAATTGGATGAAGATCATCTCATATTTATAGCCAGCTTTGATGTACACTGTGTTGGATTTTTGCTTCAAATATTATAAAAGAAACTTCATTCTACTTTAAAAAAATGCATACAATGGAAACAGAATCTACATACAGTATGATGGCTTTAAAATTAAGACTGCACATGTCATATAATTACACTGATTTATTAAATCACTATATTAAGCATATCAAAGCAGATGACATCATGCACAAAATATACGTTACAGTAATTAAAATTAAGCAAAATGTCCTAAATGTTTCCTTCCCTACAGAACTTTGACAAATTACTATAATTCACAACATAATCTCAAAACAATGTACGTTCTGTTTGAAATTAGTATATTGTACGTTTCCTAACGCAAGGATGGTTTCTTCCATGAGACAAGATCAGAATCCTGGCTTAGGTGGTTTCCCCCAGAGGGGATATCAGTGGTTTTCACCTTGTAGTATGGCCTCTCAGCTGTCTTCTGTAAAAGACATAGGGGAACAGTACTGGGATGCTCAGCCTACAATAATGTACTGTTTTCTTTGTTTCTGTAACAGAAATAATGACTACAGTCATCAGTGGAAAGGGCCTGATGCTGGCTTAATACTAGCACAAAATATGTTTTTGCTCCCTGTTCCCTGTAGACATCATAGCCTTGTTATGAAATACCAGGTTTGACCATATGGCAGCAGCAGTCAAGCAAGAAGTTATAATTTAGGTTTCTTGAAGAAATTAGTTATTTTGGAGATGCTGTGCAAATGGACAATTCAAGACCTGAAGATGTTCTGGATTTGGGCAGTGGAGGTGAGAGCAAATGGTCACTCAACAAGGACTTTACAGTGTGTTTGTGAGATAGAAGGGTAATGGATGGTTTTATCACCAGGCTACCTAGGCTGTGGACCAGGGCACCATAGCCACCAGTTGCAGCACCTGGCAACCCAGTCAATGTCAATATAATGGTAACTTGGCTGCTGCCCTTTCTTCCTGACCTTTGTTTTGCCTCAAGTCAGTTCTGCTTTCAGAGTCCTGCCCACATCCTCCAGATTGTAATGACATAATTTACTGGAAGCTGTGCCACTGGGCGGGTATGCTGTGCTTGTCCATGCATAAATAAGACCAAGCATTATTATATCAGCATGCATTATCAATAAATCCAATTCTCAGTAATATCAGTTACAAATAAGTGAAGTTAGAGATGTGTACAGGAACGAGCCTTCTGTGCTACTACATGGAGAAATCTGCAGCAAGGAACAGATATGGCTAAAATGAAAAATTCCTTCACATCTGTTATCAGTAAACCATTGGATCCTTTAAATAGTAAGTATGGCTTACTACTGTTTGTCTTCCAAGTTACACCACAAAGAAGAAAACACATTTGACCAAAATGATATATTTTATCCTTGCAAATTACAAACTAAGTCTGTAATAATAAAAATGCAGAACAACTTCTAGAACATAATACTGAAGTTTTATTCAGTATTGTAAATGATAAATGTATTTTATTTACTGTATGCTTTAAGTCACCAAAGTATAATATACAAAATGATTTAATGTGAAAACGAGAAGCACTGAATATGTTTTCTGGGAAAATATTTTGAAATCTTGTGCCGTCTACTGTTAAAACATTTTATAGTCTAGAAAGGAGCAGATAAGGCGCCTTGTAAAAATATTTCCAAAAAAATGGCTATAGGCCAAGAAATTCAACAACAGACCTCATATCACATGTCTTGAATAATTTTAATCATGATTTTCTTCTATATCTTAGTAGATATAATACTACTGATTACCTTTTACTTTGGCTGCATTTTCTATCCCAAATCAGTGGAAGGATGAGTTATAAAGGCAGACTGAGGGAAAGCATGCTACTTTATCTATTCAATGAACTACTGCATGTCTAACTGCTCTGTTTCAGAGATAAATACTCTTTAATTAATTATGTTAGGCTACGGTGGTCCAAGACATGAACCTATGCTATACTAAACAAAAAACACTGCGCTATCCCCAATAATTTCTATTAACCTCTAAGTGCATATACTTTGTGACAATTAATATATACAAAATGTTCACTCCAGCTTATATATAGTCCATATAGAAATATTCCCAAGAATGATGTGATCCCAAATAAACGTGATGAAATCCTTGTGTTCACTTTCTTTATATTACATTAGTGAGTGAAATCATTAGAAGACCCTTGAGAAAGTCCACTGGACGAAACGCGTAGGGGAAGGAGCTACACATTGACACTAGTGTATGGAGTGGAGGAGACAGAGCTGAGCTCATACAAGCCTATTTGATGTTTTTACAGCACTGAAAAACCCTTTTAAATGTAAGTGTTCTGATTTTTATGAATAAACTATCATTTATCAGTTTTACACCATGTGCGATCTTGGTTTTCTATTTTGAGTGGATAATAGAGTTTTGGGAGAGACATCAAGCAGACTCATCATTTTCAGCTGGTGGTGATTCAGTGGAGAGGTGGTTCTGTTAAGAGGGAGACATCGGACACCAGTGAAGTGTGCAGAGCGTTTATAGACCACTAGGTAGTCAGAATTATCTGGGGAGTGTGCTAGTGTTTGTGCACCTGGAGGTGGATCACTGGTGATTAATTGACGGTGAATTGAAGCACAGAAGTCACGAGTGATTGTGGAACTTTATATGCAATAATTATTTCACTCACTGATGTAATATAAAGAAAGGGAACACAAGGATTTCATCACGTTTATTTTGAATCACATCATTCTTAGGGATATTTCTATATGGACTATACATAAGTTGGAGTGAACATTGTGTATATATGAATAGTCACAAAGTATATGCACTTAACTTATATAGAAATTATTGGGGACAGCACAGTGTCTTTTGTTTAATATATTGTGGGAGAAGTTTACATAGCTTCTCTTTATCTCTGCAGCTGTCAATAGGGTGTTATTGAGAAGTTTGTTTTAGTAGGAACCTATGCTATGTTTAGGCTAAATACTCCTCCCTTATGAACATATACTGCTCAGGGCAGTATCTGCTTTATAGTCCGTATCCCACAGTGGTCAGTGAAGACTGCAAAGAAAAAAAAAGATGTGATGGCTGCCTTAATTTACTATCAATTCTGATCTACATATGCTTACTGTCGCTGAACTGCCACTAGTGCCTTTGCCTACTGTAAGATCTTTGGGCATATACAAGTTATCTGGGAATATTTACTACCTACAAATCTTCACCTTGCTTGTACTCCCTACCATGACTTACTGTTGTAGGTAATCTGTACCAAATACATTTTTCATGTCATGTAATCAGCATTGATTTGTCTGCTCTACTCAGTGAACACGTTTGAGATCTACTATACTCATTCCAACATTATTCATAGTTAGTAGTGTATTAGTGTTCAGTTTGAACCTCATTTGCCACAAGTTGCATTACTTGCCCTTATGTTATGATGCCATGATGCCAACTCTGGAAGCTTAGGGCTGACTCTACATAATAGCTGCTTGCAAATGGAGCTTCATTGAAGACCCATGAAAAATTTATTGTAATGCACAGTGTCCACACCAACATGGTTGGCATTGCTAGAACCCTCTTCCCATGTAGTGCTTAAGAGACAAAGGAGTATTGTGCTGTTGTCCCCTGCCCATTGTTTCAAGTATTACAGTTGGGCTCCTATGCATAGCCAAAAATTGTGGGTTTTTTTGGTGTGGATAAAGAAAAGAAGGGTTAAAACCCTGTCAAGATATCTTTTGCTGTCTATGTCATGCTTGGCAGATTTCTCTTCACATTCTATCCCTGAGCTGCAACAGGAAGTACAAGGTAATTTCCCCCAAAAAGAGAGGAATTCCTCTCTTAGACCACTGTCACTCCCCATTGGATGATTTTCCCTCAGTTTCTGTCTCTGTGACAATGATCACCAGGACAAATGGAGTGGCAAGTTTCCCCAACAGAAACAGAGAGTACAATGAACACCTGACAGAGGGTCTAGCCCTTCCACATTCTAAAAATCTAAAACTAAAAGAGTTTGAGTTTAAGTGAACCATGCTGGAACTCCTGCAGAGTGGTTTAATCAGTTAATTACACAGTAGCCATCATCTTATCAAACTGGTCATATTGTCCTTTTTGGTACACAGACTCTAGGCTTGAACGTCCAGCATGGTAGTAATCGCCAAAATACTAGCCTAACACTAGAATCCATCCTACTCTTAAACCAACATTTAGATATTCCGCCAGGATTACCTTATCATTATTATTGTTTCACTTAATTTTACTCGAATCTTAGGTGGAGAATGAAAGCAGAATATGAATGTAATAAAATATGTTTAATTCTTATAAAAAGGTCATACAGTTTGCATCAAATTAAGATTAAGAGTCTATTTCAATTACTAGGTCAATGCAATTAATGAAAACATAATTAATAAACTGTCCTGGTGTCAATACATGTTTTCCATACTGTTAGACATGGGATAGCCATTTAGATCAATAGACCATCAGTGAACTGTAATGAATCAGTTAGAAATAAATTGTTTTATTGTTTGTCACACTCACTGTCAGGCAGTGGTTTTCTCTTTTAAACTAAAAAAATGCACACATATATCATCTCACACTTTCCCAATTTAAATAGCATTCCTGATAGCAAGCCTTCTATGAGCCTTAGTGGGAGAATGGCTAGTCAGAATGAGCAAATCTGCCCAGGTTTGATTTGTGGGGAAGGTGGAGTTGAAATCTGCAAAAGCAGAACCTGAACCTTAATACTAGATTCTGGCATTCTAATACTAGATTAATAATACTAGATTCTCCATTTTAAAGGCTAATAGGCAAGCTATTGTCAAAAGAGCATGGGCATCTGGGCACTACCATGGGGGACATTTAACAAAGCAAATTTTAAAAAATCCTTTAAACTACATGATTAGGCGATGCTTTGAAGCAGTATGTGATGTTCCATTTACCATGGCTTACGTACAGTGCCAGCACCCCAGCCTGATTCATTTCAACTTGAAAAAATGCTTTTTGGTAGTTTTGGCAATAATACCTAATTTATGATCCAGCGGTAATAGGCCTAAATTGAATGGTGGAATAGTATCCACAACAGATCTAAAAGCTATAGGAAAGTCTACTTCTGTTGGCCAGTGGGCAAACAGGTAAATAGTACAGTTTGTAAGCGTCTCTTTTGGAAGTAACTTCCATAGCCAAATATCACCACTCCTTCACAGCAGCACTAAATAGAGCTGCATGTGCACACCACCTGAGCCCGCGTTACTCCAGCATCAGCAGTTACTCATAAAAAAGTCTGGTCACACCGCAAGCTTTGTTGAAAACCTTTGATTGTAGCACACAGGTACACATCGTCCCTCCATGAATCCTTCTCAATCTGACATGTTTCACCCAATAATTGGGTTTGTCATGGTCTACTCATAAACTAAGCCCATTATTGGGTGAAACATGTCAAAGTGAGGAGGATCCTCGACAGGACGATATGTACCAGTGTGCTGCAAAACAAAAATATTTCAGCAAAGCTTGCTGCATGACTGGACTTTTTTGTGAGTAACTGCTTTTTTCGGCAGTACCCACTGCAGCTGTTACAGACCAAATACCTTTTACAGTTATTTTCACTGTTGCTGTCAACATTTTCACCCCCCAGGGCACCTTTCCTCCTTCCCCTCCTCCCCCTTTCCCAAAAAGTAGGTTGACCCATTAAATCCAAAAATATTTAAACCCTCTTTTTTTTAGAAGAGAAATCTCATTGTCTTCTATCTCCACAATTTACCCTGTTCTCGCTGCCTTGTGTCTCTACATTTAACCCTGAGCTTCTTGCCTTGGTGCCAGTGGCCAATTTGCCCAAGACCCTCAGCCCACCCCGCAAGGAGTGATGGATTTTTCTGCAGAACACCTTCCCAGTTGCAGCATTGGAATACACTCAGACTGGCATCTTTTCTTGTATAATAATTACATTACTACACAGTAATTTTGTGAAAACACACTTGCCTTGTTTGTGTTTGTACCTTTATACCTGTATATGTTAGCTGTTTATGTTATGTTTGCAGCTGGTCAATGTTTTCTGAAGTGTTCCTGGGTTAGTACACTTTTATTTTTAGTGTATCAAAAATCTGCCTTGAGTCTAAGGGGGTTATTCATTAAGCTGTCGAAGGCAGCCGAATGAACACTGAGCCGAGCTGAACCGAACTGAGCTGAAGCCTCTTTGGCTATTCACTGCAGCTGTGCACAGCTATTTCTATCTGCATTTAGCTCACTTCATGTCCCTTCGGCTCGGTCAGACAGCCAAAGCTTGTCTGGCCAAACTGAAGGGAAGAACCCCTTTGCCTCAGCTGACGCAACATGTGAAATGGCTAAAACGAACATTTGACAGTTCATTCTCTGCTGTTCACCCCTATTCTACAAGGGGTAAAACAGCAGAGAGTGAATTGCTGAATGGTGTGAGGTTCCCCTCCAAAGTCATACCAGACCCTTTAGGTCTGGTAGGGGTTTTAAGGGGGACACCAACGCCAACAAAACTAGAACAAATCCCCTAAAATCTCATACCAGACTCTTAATCTGGCATGTTTGTTCAGCTCGGCTGCATTCAGTTGTTTACTTCAGCTGCCTTGGGCTGCTATATTTGCTATTGAGAATAGCGCATACAGCAGCCATTTGGCTC
The DNA here is from genome assembly GCF_000935625.1 of Nanorana parkeri. NCBI lineage: Eukaryota > Metazoa > Chordata > Amphibia > Anura > Dicroglossidae > Nanorana > Nanorana parkeri. The sequence goes on from NW_017306893.1 coordinate 37,820, forward strand.
AGCCGAACCGAATGCTTTCTGCAGCTGAAGCGAGCCGGCGGGAGCCGAAGGATTATCTGAACGTTCGGCTAAATCCTTCGGCTCCTTAGCGAATAACCCACTAAGCCTTTTTCCTCTACAGTGTGCACACAAAACTGCCCTGCTGTTGGTAATTATCTTCTTAAAGTTAAATTTGAGGCAGCAAAGTATTGTCTAATTACAAGAGGCTTGTGCATTCTTACTAGAATCTTTTTGGGCTTTGTGTTTTTCTTCCAGATCTGTGCCGTAATCCATTGTTTCCCCTATATTAAATGATAAAACATTTATTATTACCCCATTTTTTGGTAAAATATAAAAGACGAGGTCACGTCGGGTAAAAAGACACCAAACATGTCAAGCCTTAAAATTGCATGCGCTCGTGAAACCTCAAAAAACAATAATACCCAAAATTGGCCATAGGCAACGCTTTAAAAGCTTTTACCGCTCATCAGTTTAGTGTTATCAGTGATTGATGGCCCTAAAATGATTGCTCTCACTGCGACGTTCGTGGCGATATGTAACGTGTGTCGCGCAATTGTCGTGTAGTTCCCCCAAGGCTGGTGCCAGTCTCTGATCCAGCGCTGACTCCTTTCTCTTCCTGGCACATCCTGTCCCACGGAGTCTGTGCGGGTGCACACTGCCTCCATTGACTTACCTGGTGTCTCTCCTTATCTCCCAACTGAAGATCTGAACTGCGCATGATCCTTTGCGGCCGCCCGAGAATCTTCAGATCTTCGGACGGGAGCACCTGGCTGAGACACAGTTAAGTTTTAACCCTTTTGTAAACTTTTTTTTTAATGTTTTTGAATATATCTACTGATTGCTACCTACATGACATTCATTAATGGTTCACATTTACCTTAATAGAACTGCCATTAATCTCCCCCAATGCAGTTTTTTTCAGCAGCATGCTCTATGCTTTCCCTATCACTGATAAAGCACATCATCAATATGGCTATGGTGACCTCACCCTTTTTTAGTGATCATCCAAAAGCCCCTTTACAGCAATACTAGCAGTGATATACTATCCTGTTGACAGGGTCATGCAATAAAAGCTTTGAAGCTTATTTACACAGTTCCAAAATAATAATTGCAAGGAAACTTGTACTGCAATCTGTGCACCTAAATTTACAAGGGCTAGTGTAAGTTAGTAACTGCTTCAATTTCAATACATAAGGGCCAGTAGGGAATCATTCTTCATATGTCCTTTCTCACAAAACACACATTGTAAAAAACAAAACAATAAAATATATATATATATAATCACCGAATCACTGGAAAAATACTGGGTGTTTTTCATGTTAATGGAACAGTTTCCTCTTTATTGTGGGGTCTACAGAAAAAAATAAGATGGTAAAGATCATATAAAGTGGTCAGTATGGTGTTAGTGCTTAGCAAGTTCACACAACATTTTTTGTAATGTTCTGTTCCTGCATTGCAGTAATGGATAATGCCATTTCATTAATTGTATCATCAGAAGTAACATAAGATATTGCATTTACTTAAATAAGCTAAGTGTGAAAGTGTTTTCTATTAGAAGCCTGCAAAAATGTCATTTTATGCAAATGACACTGCAAGCTGTTCAGTATTGCTACATATGTTGATGAGTTTTCATGGGGGTTGTGCTTTTTGTTTATCTCCAGTGATTGTAAAGCACCAGTTTTATACAGCAATTTTCAGGGTACATAAACCCATTCACAACAGTCACTATTCCCTAAAGCAGCTTACAAGCTGAAGTCCTTACCATTTTAAGGCTAAATTTTGGGAGAAGGCCAATTCAATAATCAACATGTGTAAAGATCAGCCTGTGACATCTGTTATCTGCTGGACAAAACTGAGTAATTCTGCATGCTCATGTTTTAGCTGCACACCTGATCTCAATTTGAAGTACTTAAATTGAGTTCAGAACATTCATTCGGTGCCTGTGATCATTTTCGCAAGCTGTCTTGTTATTTCCTATTTGATTGATTCAATATCAACATTCATTGAGTTCAATTTTTGTCTGCTGCCTGCACTGACCTTGGCTTGTTCCATGATCACCTGACCCAGCATCCAGGCCATCTGAGTACATTGGTTCTCTATGTTTACTCAGCTGCCACCCTTCAGTGGCACAGAGGATCTACCGCATCCATTAACAATACGTATTTGGAAAGGGCAAACTAGAGCTCCTAGAGAAAACACAGGAAGGAATTACAAATAGAGAGTGAAGGAATACAAACTGCTAAGACATAATGCTTTCAAATATTAATGATAAGTGCTTGATTTAGATTTATTTCTGTAAACACTTTTCCGGAAAATGAGTCAATCTATAATCTCATAGTTAATAAAACTATATTTTTCACATCCTAAGCATTATCATACAGTATAATTAATGAATGCAACTCCAGCTAAATTTGTTTAAATTTATTTTGCATGGCACTAGGAAAGGTTAGAACCTTTGACAGGTTTTCACTGCTGTATGTGTGCCAGTTAGGAAGATTTTTTTGCCTAGTTTCTGTCACAGTGACACAATCACTTGGACAATAATTGTAGTCAAAGCTCCCCAACATGTACTGTACATAGATAACAATAGAAACCTGACAGATGTTCTAACCTTTCCTCTACTGGGAAATATTGTTTTTTTACTGGCCCTATCCCTGATAAAGTGCCATTATGGTAACTGAAGCCCTGTATAGAAATGCTGGTATGTACTGGATATGTGGCCCATACATTTGACAAACCCTGATCTCCTTCTTGCCTAAAGGATTCTAATTTGTGTTTCCCCCATTTATTTTTCTACATTATGTTGAGAACACACAAATAAGATTTTAAATAGGCATCCTTTTTTCAGATATATGGTATTGATGGTTTGTGGTTTGCATAGTCCAGGCAGAAAATTCTTCCTCACATCAAATCCATTTGACCTGTGTGAAAATTAATTACTACATTTCTCTATTCATTGCTGTGCTAAAAAGATTTTTTCTTGAAGCTACTTACTAACTTATTTTTCAAACACTGCAGCTCATATCTCTCATCACAGACCCAATTCTGTGCTGTTATATAATTTTTTTATTATCAGCCTTATCTTTCCATATAATTCAACATTCAATTAAGACTATAAATACACAACTCTAGACATGACCAAGGTTAACTGATTGGCTGGCAGGCTGCTGCACTATAACAACCATAAGGATTTCAAAACGTTTGTGATTTTATTGCAGGATATTAATGAACATTTTACTTCATATACAAAAATGATATACTGCAAACCTCAAAAGTTATGTAGGAATGAAAGTAAAGTATATAGAAATCATGCTTCAGGAAAAACTCAGCTTTTGTTAATAAATTGATATAAAATAAGGAGTGCATGTTCAGCAGACCTGTACAACCTCTACTCCCTCCATACTATAGATTTAGAGGACTTATTTGGATTAGACATGTGCGATTCGGTTCGTTCCGAAATTCGTTTTGGACGAATTTTCGGAAATTCGGAGATTCGGATGCATCCGAATTCCGAATTACAGCTAAGACGAATGCAAACGAATCCGAAATTCCCGATTTCCCGAAATTCGTTATTGGACGAATTTCTTTGCACCATTGACACCATTTTACCTCTACAACACATCTAGGCTTAAAGTACAGAGGCTATAGTGTAGCGGTTAGAGCAAAGGATTCCCATTGCTAACTTCCTAGGTTCAAATCCCAGCCAAGTCAACTAATATTTAAAGTTTTTTTTTTTTCTTTGCTTTTGAATTGGCATTCTCCTAACATTCCTACCAGACCTAATTTGGATCATAAGAGCTGGAGACTAACAAGCATCTGCAGAGTTCACTCAGTTGTGCTTCAGCCAAACATTTTAAACATTTGCAAACCTCTGAAATTTGGAATTTGAACTGGAAGGCCCTTTGAAGTTAATGGGAATTCAAACCAGGCTCCAAAAAGTGTGAATAACAAAGCAGCAAGAGATAATGAGGCCAAAAAAATAGCCAGAGCCACATTTCTTAAAAATTATACCAGAGATACTCAGAAATAAGTGTGGGGCCTGGTTGTACTGTTAACCTAAGGGTGCTTAAGCAACAGCAGAAGCATAAACAAAGCAGTGACTGCCTTTGGAGAAGCCTTTAAAAAACATTACATTTAAGATTTGCTTACTACATCAGCATTAATGACATTCAGTCCATATCTAACATGCTATCTAATTTTGGAATCAACTCTAATAGGAGCCAATAGATAATGCTAAGAACCATTACCCCCGCTGGACTTAGCTAGACAGATTCAAATAGGATTAGCATTAGGATTATGTTCTAGCCATGAGATGTCAGCCAAGATGATGTCTTACTCTTCTCTGACATACACAAAACTCACAAAGACAGTCTTAAGGACTACTTGAACAAATATTTTTGTTTTTCCTTTTTTTGCTGCATTATATTTCAGTAAAACCTAACTCTAGGCTCAGAGGCATCCCTGCGCACTAAACTGCTACCGGACATCTCGGTGATGAATGCCGACAGAGAGAGGGGGGGAAGTTCACCCAGCAGGATAAGGTCCCCTCCACTGGGTCCCCTCCTCTCTTGTGCAACTGTCGGTCTCTCCGTCGCACCCCCCTTGTGATGCCACTGTCTAGGCTACCCCAACCTGGAACCCCCCATCTGCCAGAATCCCTGCCCCTTTGAGGCTCTATGTATATTTTATGTTTTTTCAGATGTCTTCAGTTCGTTCACTTGATGCACAGGTCCCTCTTTCTCTTCAGAGGTAGGTAATCCTCAATGATGCAAAGAGCAGCACTGACATGAAGATGTCACTACCATTCTCTGCATAATTACACAGTGAGTGCAAGGTACCATGATGATACCCCCTTAGCAAGGGGGTCCATGAAGCTGTACACTAACATTATGTTCTTGGTACTTCTGACTGAGGATGTCTTGTGAGGAAATCAAAAGTACTGCAGGTGTCAGCTTTAGTGATGAGCCGAACACCCCCGTGTTCGGTTCTAACTCGAACTTTCGAACATGGAAAAAGTTCTAACTCGAACTTAGAACTCAATGCAAGTCTATGGGGGTAGAACTCAGAAATTTAAATGTCCCCATTTTGAAGCCTTATATGCAATTTATTGGCCATAAAAAGTGTATGGCGATCCGGGTACTGCCCTGGGGGACATGTATCAATGAAAAAAACACTTTTAACCACCTTACGTTCATGGCCGTTTGTGAACGGCCAGATGGACGTCTGCTCAGAGCGGGAGGGCGTCCTGCCCCTCCCCCCTCTCGTGTGCGCGCTGAGCGCCGCACACGAGAGGGAAAACCGTCAGCATGTAAACAGCCAGCGATGGCTGTTTACATACAAGCGATCAGGCGTCTCTAGAGACGCCCGATCGCTTGCAGGATCTGCGGGTGTGCGCCGCCCCCCCCGTACCTCCTCCTGCTCGTCTCTTCGCCGCCGCTGCCGAAGGTGCAGGACTGTAGCCAATTACCGTTTTCGGACGGCGCAGTGCATTGTGGGATGTGCCGGGGTCGAACAGACCGCGGACATCCCATAATGTTCGGCGTTCGGCGAACGCTAAAACATGCAATGTTCGAGTCGAACCTATGGTCGACTCGAACATGCAGCCCATCCTTAGTCAGCTTGAAGAAGAGCATTGCAGCAAAAGCTGCATTATTATTTGTATTACTTCATATGGAACTTTAAAAAAAACTAAGCCTGTGTAATGGAAGTGGTTAAGTATGATTATGACAAAATGCCTATCTCAATAGATCAAATGTAATATATATGTTATTTTGCTTTTCGCTCTCCCTTGCTCTTGTTTACCTTGCTCAAAACCTTACTCAGAAATTGGTGCTCATGCACCCCCTCCCCCTTATATCCGAAGTACGCACTAGAAATAGGAACCAAGATGGCGCCTCTTCTTGGGGACAACACGAAAGACAAAAGTGATAAACATCCTGGAAGGAAGTTATGCATGAATGGATCTAACCAATCATAAGCTAGAATGCTTTTTGCAATGCTACAAGTAAACATACAAAACATACACGTGCAGCTGCCTATAAAAGGCTGTTAGGCGGAAGAATAAAAGCAGAAGTATCGTATACACTGAACAACTGGTCTCAGCGTGGTATTTTCTCTCAGAGTGTACACTCTATATATAATCAGGCCAGGCGGCAGATATAAGTACGGAACTTTTTAATCCGATCTAAATTTGTGAGCAGGTCCAAAACACCTGGAGTTGGCTGTATAGCTTTATCATTCCCATGAATATAAGGTATTTCAAAACTTCAAAAGACCAGTGTTTTTTTTTTTTTAAAAACAGAAATCAACTTTATTGTAAAAATAGAAAAGGTAAGGTACAAAGTTACATGGAGGCAAATGCCTCAAAGGCATGGCAGCATTATCAGCATACATCCGAGGCAAAGGTTAAACGTGAATCACAGTAAAGTTATCGTGACATGACACAATTGCTCAAGTTTAGTAGAGTATCCAACACGTTGCCACAGCGGGCACAGCTGATACAACAAGTACAATCGGTAAAACAATGAAGTCAGGCGTGTCGTGGGTCCAGAGTGGCGCGAGACAGGGGGGCAAGTGCCAATGTTAGAGCACTTTATGATTCCTAGTTGCCGGCGTTACCGCTGACATTGTTTCAAACAAGTAGAATATCTCATGTGCTCCATGAAGGTAGGGGCAGCATGGGGAGAGTAGTTAGGATAAGGGAGGGAACAAGAGGGTGAAAGTAGGAGGGAAGAGAGAGAGCAGGGATGGGAGCTCAGGTAGGCCGGGTGCAGTAGAGTGGCGCGTCTGGTGTGTAGGGTCTGCATCCCCATTTGGGCTTATGGGGGTACTGCGCTCATGGCTTGTTGATAGGCATCTGTACCCTGAAACGCGGCCCAAGGCCTCCATGTGGATCGGAAGAGTTCCTCAGTGTGGAAGTCAGGTCTTCCATGAGGTATATCTCATCGACCTTGGAGAACCACAACCTGAGGGTGGGACAGCAGGATTGCTTCCAAAGCAAGGGAATGCATGAGCGGGCTGCATTCAGGAGGTGTCGGGACAGGGATCTTTTGTATTTTCCAATTGGTATATTGTTCAGGTGTGATAGGCAAGCAGCAGGATTGTCCGTCAGGTCCACCATTACCAGGTCCCCTAGGGTAGCGACCACTCCCTGCCAGAACGGGAGCAGCTGAGGGCAGGACCAGAACGTGTGTAGCAACATCCCCGGAGCGGTCTGACATCTCCAACACGTGGATGGAACCTGGGGGTACATGACATGGAGGACTGTGGGGCTCGGTACCACCGGGAGACTATTTTGTACCCCAACTCTTGTGTCTTGGAACTGACTGATAGCCACCGGCCGGCAAGAGGGAGGTCGCATAGTCTAAACTTATTGGCCTCACGGAGACGACGAAAACGAGGGTTGTCAACACCAGGTGGGAAGTCTGGGTCGGCAATTACCGGAGTCAAAGGCGAGGGGAACGAAAAAGTGATCTGGAGTGTGGGTGCGATAGTGGGATGTGAGCGGGTGGAGGTCGGGGAGGCCAATGCCTCCCTGACCATTGGTTTTAAAATCAGCATTTTAGGCTACCTCTACATGGTGGTGACAGTTATTTTTCACTTTACTTCACCAGTTAAAACCTAGGTTTATTTTAAGGATTCATGTACTTTTGCATTTCACCTTTTCATGATTCAAAGATGTCATTACAACTTCTTCCGACCCTCAAATGGCTTGCTCTCTGTAATCCGAAAGGCTCCGTACAACAGTTCTATAACCACTACAGCAATTATTATACTTTTTATTCAGTTTTGCATATAAAATACACAGTAACAACATTCTCCTACAGCAGTAGGGGTACATACTTACTTATTTATTTAACATTCCATAACTTCACCTGCCATTCCTTCATAACAAAAATCTCCACGTGATGTAGATTGAGGGCCCTGCGTGTCAATCTCAGCGCCTCTAGAGATGACTCCCCCGGGGAATCCGCGAAAGCCGCTGCACACATAGACTCTACCCTCTGTAGCCCCCACAACTAGATTAAGTAGATCCCTGTTGCCAAAGGCCATATATATATACGGGCCGAGGAGCCATGGGTGTGGGAGAGATGAGAGTATGCCCGCTGTCCCGGATTTCTCCACCTCCAAACCTCCTCCAAGCCGGCTGTGTCCGCCCAGGATATCAAATCTAATACAGCGAGTCTGGCCACATTGGAGGAGTTCAGAGAGGGGTCCAGTATATTATTGAAGTCTCCTGCTATTAGGACATGCAAAGGAAGGAAAGCTGCCAACCTCTGAAAGACAGTGTAGAGGATCTGCAAATGAAAAGGGGGCAGAACATATATATTAACAATAGCAAATTGCATCGCATTCACATTCACTACCAAAACGAGAAACCTGCCCCCAGGATCAATGATGGTATGGATGACAGAATAAGGAAGGGACCTGCTAATCAGAATCGACACTCCCCTCACATACACCGAATAAGGGGCATGGTATGTTTTATGGAGCCATGGGCGTCTCAATGACAAAAACTTGCTACCCGTCAGATGGGTTTCCTGCAAAAGAATAATGTGCGGGCGTTGTTGTTTCAGGTAATTCAAAATCATAGCACGTTTAAATTTGTCATTGAGACCCCTCACATTCCATGACAGAACATCAATACGATCCCCCATATGAACTTCTGAACTTCTAAGATACATGTGCGGCCTAGGAGAGCGCATTAGACACATCAGGCTGAGTATATGTAGTAAAGAGAACCTCCTCCCTCCGCACAGAGCACGAATAAGGCACATCCTCCCCCTTGTAAACAACCCCAAAACCAACATCGAGAACTCCCTTGCTTGCTAGTAAAAAACACAACAACCGTTTCAACCCACTAGACGCTTAGACCCAAACCCCTGACCAATTGTCAGAGCACCCCCAGGTAGAGGTGTCCCAGTGGTGGAATAAAAACTCCAAAAAAGAAAATTAAAAGGGGCTAAACTAAAAAACCGCCAGTTCCAGGTGTGGTGAAGAATTCGCCGCCTCCTAATAGAGACTAGGCCATCCGCATAGGAACGTGAGGTAGCGTCCTGGCCTCTTGGAGAGCAGCAGGAGAAGACCCTTGCAGATCAGCCCCACTCCTTGGCCGCCCCATAGCTGATGCCCGCCAGACAGTATGGTAAGTTCATGTGACAGTCACAAAGCAGGGCAACCCAGGTGGACCCGGGCCAGGGAAGTGAGCCATTTAGAACGGATCTCCCTTATTGCAGTGAGTCTACCCAATCACCCTTCTATGTCGGGGTGTCAAAAAAGTGAACCTTGCCGGAATGCTGTCGTGTATCCAAACCTCTGTTTTTAACCCTAGTGGTGAGACAAGTTTTTTACATGCTAGCTTGTGAGTGTGCCAGGGAACCTTTTTGCTGTTTTGCCGGAATGCTGGACGCGTAGTTTACTCGGATAAAACATGCCGTATTGGATCCCTTTCTCCCGGAGTCTGCGTCGCACGTCCACGAAGACCTCCTTCGTTTCTGGATCTCTGCGGAGAAATCAGGGAAGAACCGGATTTGTGCGTTTAAAAGCATTAACATGTTACAACCATGTGACCATGGCATCTAAGGGCATTGTTTACATTGTATGCACAATGTCCTAGAAATGTAATTTTTTCTATTTGTTTGGCTCACTGCTTTTCTCAGAAATGTTTCTTTTATGTGATGATGATGATGATGATGATGATGATGTGTGTTAAATCTTTCCACTTAGCACTCAGAAAGGATAAAGTGACTGGAGTGCATGTGTCAGTATCCACAGAGTGAGAACAGCTTATTTTCTTTTCAAATATCTGGATTTTCACTTAAAAGCGTAATTGTATGTTTGTATTTCACCCCGTCTTCTTCTCCTCTTTCCATTCTGAATTAGGGATGGAATAAAGGTTGTTTGTTTTTAAATGTGCAACCATCCTTCAAAAAATGTGGTAACTTGTTATCAATCATTCTGTTCTATTTTTTTTATGCCTGCTTCCTGTTGGTGAGAATTCTCTTCACTTTCTGCCTCAGAGTCTTAACAGGAGGAAGAGGAGTTATTTACAAATTGAGAGGAAATCTCCTCTTAGACATGTATCACATGTCTCACCGGAACAGGAGCCCCATTGGAAAATTTCCCCTCACTTCCTGTTCTGGTAACAACTATAAAATATTTAATTTTCCACCACTTTCCTGTGACATTAGTCAGCATGACAAACAGAAAATATGACTCTATCCTGCAATAAAAACCTGACAGAGGTTTCAGCACCAGAGGCGTCCCCATGCAGCATGTCACCCGCTGGGACGCCATCACGCATGCGTGTGACATCATGACGTCTGTGCATGACATCATTATGTACATGCGTAATGACGTTAGACGTAGCTAACTGCTGGCGACCATCTCAGAAACTCATGAATGAACAGGAAGTGATGTAAATTCATAACTGGGGACACATAGTACTATGTCAAACAGTAGAAAGGCATCATGGCACACTCACAAACCAGCATGTAAAACAACTTGTCTCACCACTGAGGTTAATAACAGAGGTTTGGATACACGTCTTCTGCAGAAAATGTGAAAGCCGCACTGGCGCGCCAAGGCACCTCTTATAGTGCGGTCCTAACTCTAAACTATGAGAGTCTCCATCTTGGAGCACATGGGGGCAGAAGATTTCAAATTGGGTGCAGGTTTGTCAGGAGGAAGCCCAGCCTCCTTAAAAGCACAGAAACACACAAGGGATCCCGCACGTCCCAATGGCAGCTGAGAAACCCCATGCGTCGCTGCACCAAATCGGTCAAGCAAAACAAACGACAAACGCACTCAACAACTTGTCACCAGCTATATAGTAAGGTGCACACGAAATGGGCTTTGAACAGTAAAACAGTAGAAAGGCATCATGGCACACTCACAAACCAGCATGTAAAACAACTTGCTGGGCTTCCTCCTGACAAACCTGCACCCAATTTGAAACTGGTGACAAGTTGTTGAGTACATAGTACTATGTGTCCCCAGTTGTTTACAAACACTGGAGTGATCAGATGATCACTCCAGTGTTTGCTTTACACACAGAGGATCAGTAAGTATCACAGTTATTTACCGATCCTCCGCTCGGCCACATACAGAGCTGCCTGGCCATGCACAATCACAGAGCCACGGGTGATCCTGGATTTGACAGCCCGTGGCTTTGCTCTCCTTAGCACTCGGCCATCCTGCCATGCAACACTCCCTCCCCCACCCCCCCCATCGGCCATTTCTCCTCGGATCCCTGCTGCCTCAGCACATACAGGTGGGGGAGAGCAGCAGGGATCCAAGGAGAAATAGATCCCAGCCTGTGGTGGCTCCAGGTGGGGAGGAGAGGCTGTGGATTGCGGCGGCTGGCAGCAGCGGTGCTGGCAGTAGGGGTGCCTGGGTCTTTTGTTAATATCTCTCATCAGTGGCTTGTCAGCCACTGATGACAGCTATTATTTTACAGGGGTCTGACGAGGGAACTGTTCATGGTTGCTAAAGCATTCATGAGCTTATAGCAGAACAGTAAAAGCCACCAACGTAAGGTTTACTGAGCTTGCCATTCGTTTCAATTGTTGGATTTGGTGTGGAGACACACTGGGGGCTTCAGCTGCAATTTTGATGTGTTGGGCTCCTTGTGTGTCCCTATGCCTTTAAGGAGGTTGGGCTACCTCCTGGTGAGCTTGCACCCAAATCATCCTTTGCTGTAAATATGCACCCCCCGATCCCCCTTGTGACACCACTGTTCATCACTTCATGGCTCCATCCAAAACTAAAGTTAAAAGGTTTGCAAGTATTAAAGTGGTGTTATCAGACTACTGGCACGTTATGAATGCCAGTAACAAGGAGAAATCAATGATTTCTGCTTACTCTTATGACATACATGTACAAATCTAGGAAGAATAATGAAGGTTAAACTTTCACCAATTCTCATGAAGGGTGACTGGGAATTTAAGATGTTTTATACTAAAAATATCATATTTCCCCTGTCCTTTCAGTCACATGTATTTACAACTGTAAAAACGTAAAAACGTATAAAAAGAAAAAAAAAGCCCACACATGTTGTAGTACTTTGAAACCCACATTAATAGAAAGTTAAATTACAGAAAACACAGCATCTGAGACTATAAACTCTTGGTAAACCAGATACTTAGTTGTGGAGTCACAAAGGCAGGATGCAAAGTTAAACACCAAACAAGTAAAATAAAAGTAACTAAAATAAATTGAGAATATGTTACTGAAAATTACTTAGGAGATACAGTCTTAGGCTATGCCTGCTTCTACATTTTCTCTACATCTCAATGATTAAGCCCTTAATGGATGGAATGTGTTATTGAGGGTACCCTCTAGAGGGGAAGTCTCAGCGGACTGGATATTTTTTGCCTTGTGAATTAAAAACTTGTTGTTGGTGGACTCCAATGTGCGGCTTCTATCTTCAGGCTATTGTGTTGCTCCTAGTCTGCACCAACACACAGCCGAGTGCTGGAGGCTTTGTGTTGGAGCATTGATACTTTCTAGTCTGCACCAATACACTGCCGGGCGCTGGATGCTTGGTGTTGAAGCGTGGATAGTTTCTAGTCTGCACAAATACACAGCCAGGCACTGGAGGCTTGGTGTTGGACAGAGCAGTGAAATTCCTCTACCTTTGTCCTACATTTTTTGTTCCCAGTGACCTGGAAACACCACCTACAGTGACATATGAATATATGTGACCCTGTCACTTGTCCAAACTATAAAGGCTAGTGAGCTGTGGCCGCTCATTTTTTTCTTTTTTTTTTTAACTTTATTTGGAGTGTGCAAAGTGTACACTTTATTCAGGTCCCCGCACAACAGCTCGGTGCACTGTGCTGTGGTGCACTGAACTGCAGTGCCATCCAGTATGTCTGCATTTTTCCACAGTGCACCTCACCACACATCACAGGAGCACTGTGGGGTGAACAGGGCACATAGAAAACAATTGTGCAGAAAACGAATGTCACTGATGTATGTGTGAATGTAGTCTAAGGCGCAAATAACATGGAGTAAACTTGTACAATATTAGGTGATGACTTCAGAAAGTAGGAAGGAACAGATTAATTTGTATATGTACATAAAGGACCTCCTAGGTGTCTTATATTTGGTATTTTATATGTATCCAGACAACGTTACCTCAAAAATGTCAGCATAACAGTGAACTCTGACAACATGTCAATTATATCTTAATCGAACCCTGTAAGATATCCATATCATTACAAGGCTGCGACTGGATAAAACTAAATGCATTTGCCACTACTTTGCTACTGATGTTAATATTTCATATCACTGAAAAGTCACAAACCATGTCTGAGTATTTCATGCACCGGCAGGTCGCCAGCTGTACGGCAATACTCCTTTGCACAGATGTGTCCCTGCTGGGAAGATAATGATGCACAGAATTCCTCAATGCAATGTGCACGTTTTACATCTAACATTGATTCTGATCACTGCAGACTCCTGCTACAACTCATGACTGACTAATCTTAAGAATGGTGTCGTGGGTTGTGCATATGCCAATATTCTGCAGTATATGAGAAAAATGAATGACATCGGGCCTTTGTACAGGTTGCTGGGGATATGCTGAAACTTTGAATCATGGGAAGTATCTCTGGAAAGCAATCAGGAAGCGTCAAAATAAACTTATTACTATGTGACCTTTCGTAAAATAACATTTACGGAAAGAAAAACAGTCAGAGGCTTTGGAAATGCTTTATGTGTGTCCAAATATGGGAAAGCAGCAAAAAGAATGCAGAAAGGATGCTGCGGTTTAGGACTAAAACATGATGTAATGTGTACAGATTGGTTAAATGACAAAAAATAGAGATAGCATTCAGGGAAATTTTTCTGTCTGTTCGATGTATGTGTACATGTTCAGAATACAAGGCATATGGGGGCTGGTCAATATATATTTGCCGGTTCAAGCTGTGCTTACCTGCACAGAGAATATGTGTTGGAGGCAATGTTTTAAATCTTTATTTCTTGCCTTTTTAATTTGTATTCAAATTGTATTTAATGTGTCAAAACATAAGAAACAGGGGGCGCTTTCCCTAGTGTAGATACTGTTTATTGAGTGAATATAACAGCAAGAGTTATACTCACAAGAGAGCAATGACAACAAGCCTTCAAAGTCAGAAGATAATCCTATGTCCAGAAATAAACCGAACAAGACACAGCATGTAAAAGGTGCAGACAGATGACAAGTCCATTAGCTGCACACTATGCCTGGGTTAGCACATTTTTGGGGCACGCCCCCTTCTTCAGAACCTCTGTGGTTCTTCTGACTTAGGAAGTGCCAATGCTTAGATAGTATTTGTTTAATGGCACTGTGTTGTCTCAAAAATCTTGTGAATATTTTTGTGGTTTGTGAACCAGGATTGTCGGTCTCGCCAGATCTACGAGAACCATAGAGTAGCTCTAGTTTTTGCCTTGGTTTTTTTGAATGACAACTTTAAATTACTATTGTTGTATGTATGCAACCTATCTCTTAGTTCATTGGCCTCAATTGCAAAGTTATCTTCAGTTGTGCAGTTGCTTCTCATCCTCAAATATTGAGAATAGGGTATACTCCTCTTCAGAGGTACTGGATGGGCACTAGAGGTGTGCAGTATAGTATTGCCGGCTGTCTTTTTGCAAAAAAGTGGGGTGGAGATGGAATGATCATCCATTACTCTCACTGTCACATCCAAAAAAGTGATCTGATTTTTTCCAGCATCTCCTACTGGGTTTTAATAGAGGATTTTTTCCCTAAATACTTGGATTGTAATACAATACCTGCAAGTAACTGAATATGGGTACAAATATACTATTGTAATCTCCATATGTGAATATGTTGTATTAATGATTGATATTTGTGAACCATAGATTACTTCATTCACCTTCCTGATGAAGCGATGACATGAAACACGTTGAAGGTTGAATTATTAAACACTGGTGAAATCACTTTATAACATCTAGTGGTTGATACCATATGGGTTTTATATAAATAGATGCAATTAATCAGTCTTTCTGCTCAAGACTTTGATAATCCTCTACTAACAATTATGACCTACTTATATGGGTGTTCATGGATATTTTAATGTTTTCTATGTCAATAAAAGTTATATAAATTATTTTTAAACTGGCTCAACCTTATTGTTGTTTTTCTTCTCATAAATCACAATACAATTTTGTTTTGTGTATCCAATTATATTAGGGATGAATAGCGAAAGGTCCTTGAAATGAAAACAAGCCTTTCAAGAAAACACACAATTAACCCGTTAGTGACACAGCTTCAGAACTGTTTTTCCACTTCTGGGAGACCGGAGGAATTTTGCCATTTGTGCTATGTGTTTGTTTAACCATAATTTCCATCTTCCTCATTCATTGCACCTACACATATTATATACTGTTTTTTTTTTAAAGGACAAACGGGAGTTTATACTATATTTTCTAATAACTTTAGTATAATTAATTAATTTTTTTAATTAATAAATATTTTTTTTAAACTTTTCCGACTATTAAAAACGTTTAAAATTTTAAAAAATGTTAAAAATATATATATTCTTTTTAAACTAGGGGGCATTGAGGGGTTATATTTTTTTTAAAGGGGCTTTGATACTTAGAATTTTTGAGTATAATACAGACTTCTTTTGAGATATTTTGTATCAGTTTGTAAACTCAGCCGGCTAGCTGTTTACAAAACACTGCTAAACTGCTGCCGGCTGTGTGACTGTCGCAGCTCTGCTATCACAGTGATCAGCTCTCGCTGTGATCGCAGAACTGTGACCACCTAATCTGCTGTTAAGGGTCTACCTCGGCCCCCGAGGGACCCATTAAAAGCAGTGAATCAATGAGCACTGGTCCCTTCACGGACCAGCACTCATGGTACCAAATGACGGGATTATCCCTTCACCAGTCGTTAACGAACTGAACGATGGTGATGGGATAATCATTTCAGTAGGTTTATGAGCGGGACCTCCCTGGCAAGTATCCTCCCCATTTTACGTGTATGTGGTCTGGTATGCCCTGGCTTGCTGCCACCCTCTTTCCTGTCAGGCTACATGCTCAGATAATTTTTTATTATTTTTGGCATCAGGCCATTTTTAATATCTATATCACAACTTAATCAAGCATAAGGGTCTTATAATATATTTATTAAGTATTAATTTGATGAGCACTGATTTGAATGTATGAATTTGTTTATTATACTGTATATTTTAGGTATTTATCTGCATGCTACTTGAATCACTAGTTGATTATGTATTATACTGTATGTAGTTTAATAGTATTTGCTTAGTGCAGTATTTTTTTATTTGAAAACTAGTAATTTGTGAAAGGAAAACATGGCATTTGTGGTACATTACATTTTGCTGATGAGGGTCTGGTATAGATTTTGAGCAATCCTCATGCTATTTTTTTTGTATTATTGAATTTGGGACATGTTTTACAATCCCTTGCCTATTAGCCTTGAAAACAGAAGACTGATTTTTTATATTTGGCATCTACTGATTTTAATGGGGTTATGGTTACCATTCAGACTTCATTGTACAGAACCCAGGTTTCCCAGATCACTAATCTTACTGTGGCTTCAAACATTTTTCCCAGTAGTGCATTACTGCTACAACATTACCCAAGTATTTAATTTGATGCTCTCTAAAGGAGATGATAGCTGAATGACTAGAGAACACTACTATTATAGCAACAGCAATCTAAACACTAAAATGGGCAACAAGAATATGCACACTGGTTTCCTTTTACTACTATTGACCAATCACAACAATGTATGAGCACAACTCACCTAAACAAATAAATTGAGAGAGTCAGAAAGGAAAGCAGTAGAGGAAAGAGACAAGCAGAAACAGTGCCTAGACAGGAGTTAAAGCGAACAGAAAGATAAGCAGGAGTTAGCAGAACCCACCATCAGCCAAGAACCAAGGTGAGTGCCAACCATGCAGTGCAGCCACCAAAGTGAAGATCCTGAAAAGGTGATTCAGTGTTCAGGAACAAGATAACTCCTACACGTTCCCTGATCCTGATTCTCAAATCCACAATTTGAGAGTTACACTCAAATTCCGGTTCTGATCGACAGCACTTCCTGCATGTGTTGAAAATGTCCCCTAAGATATCTAAGAGACTGACATCCTGTGGCACAAGCTGTAGGCTGAAGGTATGCAGAAGTCCTCCCTAACTGTATTTCCTGGTTCTGAATCAAAGGGCACCTTTCTTTCATTCCACCAAGTATCTCAGATTGAATTTCTCTGGTTTCAGCATCTAATACCAACTTCAGTTTCACATAGTTCAATAAGCAAACGAAAAGTAATTTTATATAACAGTATGTGTTTCATTTTATCAGACTACCTTTAGGTGATGGGAAAAACATTTAGAAAAACTTTGAAACATGACTTTTAGCAGACTGTTATTGAACACTGGCTTACTGCATTGATTACAGCATAACCTGATGTTTTGCTTTCATTTCCCAATAGGGATAAATATTTATACATTTGTCATAGCAGCATTTGTTCACTGCCATTTTATAATGAACATTTGGAGCCAATTATCCTTAAATGGCTTAACTTGTAAGTCTGACAGATTTTGTGTGAAATTTCTTAATCGTAAATCATGTGGTTAAAATTGTAGAATTTGTCTTATATTCCTTGTGTACAACATACAATATAAATAGTATAATTTGGTGCATACACTGAGCACTAATAACATCATGATCTCCATTTGATAGGTCTGTATCTGCTGTCCGAGCTATGATAGTTTTGTATTTAAAAAAATATCCTCCAATGGAAGTGTGTGTGTGTGTGACAGCAATTTTTGGATTTTGGGTTCTGGTGATTGGCAAAGGAGTTGGTTTCCTAGCCTCCTCACTAATCCAGGTTGGTCTGTGTCATATGGCAGGCACAATGCAGTTATGTCCTGCATTGTAAAAGGCTTACACTCAAATACCATGCCATCAAGTACTGGCAATGCTGCAAGATTACTCACTAAGCATTTCAATTCTAAACAGTCAAGATGAATGACTATTCTGTACAATACACAATATAAAGCTCCACTTGAGAACATTTCCTTTTTTTATCCTTTACTAATTATGCAAACACTTCAATTCAATAAAGGATTGATATAAAAATGGTGCCACATCAAGTTAAATTATACCTTTAGTAAATGACTTCCCACACCTATGCTTAAGTGTGCATAAAAATAGCGTATGGATTAAAAGAGTGTTACAGCTTAGGATTTTTGATCCAATTCAGCAACCATCTAATTACAAAGTTCAGGATATGGTTGGTCTTACTATTATTTGTACAATATTAGTGATATAATGCATCGCACAATAGGATTTCAGAAAACAATTATGAACTGACTTAGATTAGATTTTGACTCATGCTAAAGGGTTTTTAAAAGAATACTGGTTTTTAGTGCCAATGGTCCACAGCATCCAATCAGATTTTCCCTCTCTGTATTTTAAGTTTGATTGTTTATTATGGGTTACTGGCCACTGTCTATTTTGTTTTTTAATGGAATACTATGGAATAAGACCATTAGTATATAAACAGAAATTCTGTTTTAAAACTGTATTAGATACACATACACATACATTAAAGGCCTGTTACCTGGTGGGAAATCAGCTTTCTACATAATGTTTTTATTTCTGACACAATAAAAGAAAGACATGGACGTGCATTAAGATGTACAGAAATAAAACACAATACGCCTGTAGCAGAATCTGCTGTCTGAGCTACTTTGCCATGTTGTTGCATGGACGGGTGATGCACAGCAAACAGGGAAAAACACACGCAGACATGCGCAAATACAACACATGTTCCCAGTACACAGAGATGTGAACGGGGCCTAATAGCCAGAAAAGCCTCTTGTTTGCCCTTCTCTAATTTGGTTTCATTCTGTTACTAGGCCTTGACTCTCTCTGACTTCTTAGCAATGTTCCATCAACTGCCATTTCACTGTCTAATACCTAACTGCCTAAGTGGCCAATAAAATGCACTCTCATCAAGCAAGGGGAAGGCAGTTGGTGAAGCTTAGCCAGGAAGTAAGGAGATAACACTATTTATGTCTGTTCATTTTACAGTACATAGTAGAACCCAAGCGTTTAACACACTAACCCTGCTTCACTGGGTTCAGGTTATCTTCCACAATCTAATGACATACTGGTAGGTATATATAATTAATTATATATATATATATATATATATATAAAAGTGA
>NW_017306893.1:58041-59238 GCF_000935625.1 Nanorana parkeri
ATTTTGAGTTTGATGGATGGAATGAATTTAATGATTCATGGAAGTTTAAAAGGCTTTCTTCTCCTTCTGTCCATATTACAAAAATATCGTCAATATAACGATAATATTTGAATGGTTTATGAGGGTGAGTGGCTAGGAATCTCGATATCGTTATATTGACAATATCGATATAACGATATCGTTATATTGACAATATTTTTGTAATATGGACAGAAAAACCTAACCAGGACCCCTCTTGTAGTTACCTACTCTACACTAGAGGTAATACGCAAAATAATCAAAGATCTACAGCCAGTACTCTCAGAAATATTCCCTCAGCCCCCAATACTAGCATTCAAGCAACCACTGAACCTGAGAAGAAAATTGGTACGCAGTAAGCTGACCCCAGAACAGGCGCTTACACAGAATGGCACAGTACAATGCAATAAACCCCACTGCAAACTTTGCCAACATATATGTGACAGAAATACAGCGAGTCACAATAACAAAGCGTACACCATTAAGGGGTCATACTCATGCACATCTGCTAATGTGGTGTACATGATACAGTGTTCAGCATGTGACAAAGGTTGTTACATTGGGGAAACTGGCCTTAAGCTGCAGCTCAGGATGAACCTATACAGGAGCTCGATCAAGAACCACAAAGAGGATGAATATTGCACTCCAGTAGGACATCACTTCTCCCAGAAGGATCACTCCATCCAAAACCTCAATATTAAAGTACTAAAAGGGAATTTTAAAAACTCTCATGAAAGGAAAACATTTGAGATGAAAATGATTTTACATTTCAACTCCATAAAGGAGGGACTTAATGTGGATTCTGGTTTTCTGACACACTACCAGAACTTTTTATGAATCTACAGAACATCACAATATTCATTCATGTTGTATAAATCTGATCTGTTTAGGGTTTATTTGTCATCCTATGTTTATTTTTTCTGTCTTTTGATTATCAGGAGGCATTTTTTACTCCCAGGTCTAACATTTATGACACCCCACTAACCCCCCTCCCCCCTCCTCTAACAGCTTTCTCCTGTCTAAACTGACAAACTGTCATGTTGATCACTATTGCTTCTGACCTGAAGAAGAGAGGTTCACTCTCGAAAGCTTGTCTTTTATATATTTTGTTAGTCCAATAAAAAAGGTATCATTGCACACTGCAATACTGCATTTTTGTCTTTTTTGACATCTTGTCTA
>NW_017306893.1:61265-99357 GCF_000935625.1 Nanorana parkeri
ATATTATATATATATATATATATATATATATATAGTGGATATATATATATATAAATTGTGGATTTGGAGTTCTTGGGGTTTTCATGAGCTGTAAGCTATAATCATCACAATTATGACAAATCACGGCTTGAACTATCTTGCTTTGCATGTAATGAGTCTATCTCATATATTAGTTTCACCTTTTAAGTTGCATTAGTGAAATAAATGAACTTTGCACGATATTCTAATTATTCGAGTTTCACCTGTATACACACACACACACACACACACACAAACACATACACACACTAACCATATATATTAATTTGTATCTTTTATATTTGCTTAGAGTTCATCTCCATAAAGTATGAATGGACTGTATTTTTACAGATGATATAAATGTTCAGGCTTTTTTTACAACAACATTTGTTTACTAATTAAATATGATTTTTAGATACGTCCACATTACATTTCTATTACAGTGGAAACTGACAATGAACAAGCAAATTACCCAGTGTTTTGCAAACACAGCAATGCCTCGAGTCTTAAAGAAAATGATTTCCATATGGCTTTATATGAGATAATGGGCATTACAGCAAAATTTAGGAGAAAATGTGACTTCAAACTGAAAAACAAAAGACAGTGTCCAGATGTTAAAATATAAAACTAAGGCTGAAATTACTTACAAGGGTGGATTTGTCTTCTGTAGAAATAATTTTAAGAAAAACTGAGTTGTCATTATAGGTAGGTGCTACAAAAACACCAGTAAAATAGGAACAAGATCATTTGATACACTTCCCTTTTTATAAAAAAAGATACACATTTTTGTTTGTAACATATTCTGAAAATGATATGTGGACAGACATAAGGAGCTCTAGTGACACACTACTGTGATGATATGACAATTTCTCAAGCAATCCTAGTGCGGTGATTGAGATGAATTAGATATGACGTTGGATATGTTTTCACGGTCCAGGATAAAGATTCCATACAGATGAACCCAGCACAAGATCACAGTGCTAAACCATCACCCTGTCAGAGTAAGTTGTGGTTTCTTTATGATCAAGTTATACATGTATGGTTTTAATAAATGTTGTTAAGTTTATAATGTGAGCAAAGTATGGTAGGTCTGGGTTTAGCTATGTCTAGAATAAAGGGCTGAAGCTAAATACTGAAAGTTTATACAGAGCATAATACTTATAAGGAGTCAGAAAATAGAGACAGAATACTTGATGATTTATGCAATATAAAAGTGGAACTATGGGGAAAAAAAACTGACAAACATGCAATTTGCCACTATAGTATAGATACGGCAGTTATTGATTTTAATTTTCAACCATGTAACATGGTTTTATTACCTGTTGATCCTGCCACTAGATCTGTAAATTTTAACATTCCTGTAACAGAGTACAAACACTATCCATTCTGCAGTGAAATTGCAGAGCAGCATTTTCCCCCACGGGGACAGGCTATTCTTAGATGAACATACAGTTTTAATGGGAGATAAACAAATTAGAGCTGAACCCCAAGCAAATATGAAAGAAGCAAATTAATTCAACTAAGCATTCATATATAAAAAATGTCATTTATGTTTAATGCAATTAGTTAATGACCTGAATTTGACTTGGAAGCCACCTCCAGTAATCCCCTATAGAGTAAGACGGGGCAGGGAGATGGAGAGGCAGGGCTGGGAGACAACCAGGTTAAATATACTGAGACGGAACATTCTGATAGAGAAGAGCAGAATGAGCAGAGGGATGACTTTACCAGTCTCCTGCTGTTCAATAAGCATTTAGGAGGTGGAGAGATACCACCGTATCCCTTCTATTATCTATAACTGTTACAGAGAAAGTAGTGTCATCTGCCTGGCTGTTCTGTGTGGCAGAATTGTGTAAATGGAAGTCCTTCAGCAAGATAAACAGGTTTCAGATATGTATTTTATTTCTGTATATGGCTGTTTGCATGGAGCTTTAAAATACTGGCATGGTACTGGGAGTATATACAGTAATACCTTGGTTTACGAGCATAATTTGTTCCGGCAGCATGCTTGTAATCCAAAGCGCTTGTATATCAAAGCAAATTTCCACATAGGAAAGAATGGAAATTCAGATGATTCGTTCCACAACCCAAAAATATTCATATAAAATGATTACAATACTGTACTGTAATATAATACTGTACAAAATATAAAGAAAAATAAACCAATTACAGGTACCTTTGTGGCCGGTGTGAGAGGGACAAGAGAGAGGAGGATTATAGTGTAGGACAACTTTCACTATCACTAACGGAATCACTGCTATCTCTTGACTCAATGGAATCTTTTTCATTTCGTGAAACCTTAACAAGGAATCTATCCAATGTGACATGCATTGTCGTTAGACTCATCGCTCGCACTGCTACAAGCCTTATTCGGGTGGCGCTTTTCTACAAAATTTTGCTCTTATTGCAAGACATTGCTTGTATATCAAGGCAACATTTTTCAGAAATTTTTGCTTGTATTGCAAAACACTCTCAAACCAAGTTACTTGTAAACCAAGGTATTACTGTAATGGTTACGAAATATGTCTAGTTTTATGTTTTCACATAAAACCAGACCAGTGTTGGGCATGCATTTAGTATAAGTTCTGATTGAATAGCTTTGAGAGATGTAGTGCAGGGTAAGTATTCACTACAATCGACATAGACTGTTGAGATAACTGAACAGAACAACGTTATGTAGTTTGAATTTAAATACAAAGGGAACTAGTTAGGCATTGTAACTGAAAACAAGCTTTTAGAATGGCTGGTACTATGCTGAAGTATTTTTACTGCAAATCAGATCTGCATGCTGATACAAAATCATGTTACTGTGATTAGTTAAATAAATACATTTTTCTTTTACTTGCAATTACTGTTTTCCACTTTTCGATCCTCTTAGGCATTAGTGATGTAGCCCATGCCTCAGAAGTGCGTCCTGGGAAGGTTACATCATAGTGCATGGCTGGGAAATCTCATCTGTAAACTGCAAAATCTCTTGAGATCTCAGGGCAAGGCATTTTTTCATGACATGCAGGGTCATGTCCTAGTCACATGTGCCAGAGTTTCAGGAAGTAAGGAAGATATATTGATCTGCCATTAGTAAAAATGGCCACTGTAAGAAGAATGGGGAGGGAAAAAAAAAGGTATGCAAAGAATAAAAAGCCTATAATTATCTAGAAGTATGTGTTTATAGATTGCCATTACTAAACATTGCTAAAGGGCCATTTGTTCTCATTTTAAAGATAGGGGTAAAGTTCCTCCAGTGAAGGCATGTCTGTGTGTCCTTAAATTTAAGTAAAGTGTTGGTTATATTTGTGTTTGATGCAGAATTCTAGGTCTATAAAATGTTCTGTTGATACAAATTCACCCAAGGAACACTGTTAAGTTGTTGTATAACATAGAATGTTTTTTCTACTATAACTATGTAAGATGTTGGATATTCTATTACTGGGAAGTATGTTGGGTATATTTTCAATACAGTTATAAAAGATGATGGGGGGGAATTGATGAAAACTGGAGCAGAGAGAATCTGGAGCAGTTGCCCATAGCAACCAATCAGCTTCTATCTTTCATTTTAAAAGATTAACTGAACAAACCGAAGAGAGAAACTGGTTGCAATTGACAACTGCTCCAGATTCTCTCTACTCCAGTTTTCATCAATTCCCCTCAATGTGTATGTTTAAACTGTATTAAACCAAACTAGAACCACATCGCCTTGCTTGCTGGCCATGGAACAACTAGATATGAAACCACAACAATCCTCTCAAAACAATCAGCTGCATTGCATATGTAAAACATGTTTTTTTTTATTAAATACAACAATATAAAAAAATATATAATCCCCTAACCCCCAAAATCAATTTAAATTTCCTCTCAGACGCTTGTCATTCCAAAAGTTCACCCCTGTTCCTATTCCAGTCACATCTCTAAAATTTCTATCCCAGGTGCAATGTTCAACAGGAAAAACAGAGGGTCAATCTTCTTAGAGGGGACACAGATAGCCGGTAAAAAAATGGTCCAAACCCTTCCTCACCTTCCATCTAAAACTAAAAATGGTTTTGGGTAGAGATTGACTTTACAACTTTTATTGAATACAGTACATGCATGAATTTCTGTAATGTTTATGCTTAAGTTCAGTTTTTATTTGTAATTTTTATACTTTTACTAAGCATGACATTTTGTTGCACAACAACCCATACAAACAAACAAAGCATCTTATTCTGCTGCTTTCAACTGTTGTTATTTCTCTCTATATGTCAATAAGAGTGCAATGTTTTCTTACAGTAAACAAATATATGGAAATTCAATATTTTTTTTTTTTACTAAGCTATTTACTATTTTTTTAGTAAGTGCATTTGATGTGCTGCCGAGTTGTATGGCTATGCACACAAACTTGTTTGTTTACAGAGCTGTGTTTACCTTCTACCTGACTTTTGCTGTGCTTCCTCCATTAACACAGATCCGTGTGGCTTTATATGTACATGTAACTTGTAATTCCTTTTAAGTAAATAGTATGGACAAACAGTTGAATACACAGCTGAAATATATATGGTTTATCAGCTGCTGCCACTGTTCAGGGATTCTGACAGTGGCAACGCCACTGACACCGTTGACACTGGCTTACTATAGCTTAGAGTAGATGGAGGCATCTGTTTGATTTTTTTGTTCAGCCCTTAGACTGAATGAAAAAATCTATTAGTATGTGGCCAGCTTCAGAGTGGTTCTCCTTCTTCCAGTCTAAGGCCCTGTTTACACCTAGTGAAGTGCATAAACATGTGTTAGTGTGCATTTTTGTCATTCAATCATGTGAATCATAATCGTGGGCCTATCAATAGGACCAGACAAACTTCAACCTCGGTAAAAGTGTAAGATCACAATATCTCTAGTCAAAGGACATCTAGGGGTCCTAGAGATCCAGAAAAGTTTGGCCTCAAGGTACCATTTAGATAGCTGAAAAATGGACATCAGATCTTGCAGCTGTTGTAGTGAAAACTCCACTGCGACAAAAGACGTCCAAGTATCTAAATTTATTTTCGTGCGTAGTTGATTACATTTCGTGTCTAATTTGTCTAGTTGTAACAGGCGGTGTAGCAGGGGATGGAATGAAGCCATAGATGGGTGATCAGGTAAGATCCAGTTGCACAGGATTGCCTTTTTAGCTGACAGGAGACACAGGTGTTCCCATTGGGTTAGGCGAGAGGGAGCTCCATCCGTGAGCAGGGGAAGGGTGTGCAGTGGGCAGAAGGCTGGGGACAATGATCTTGTCTTACGGGAGTGGGTATTTGTGAAGGATAGTACTTCGGACCAAAAGATTTGTATGTGGGGGCAAGACCAGAATAAATGTGAAAGGTCAGGCAAGGGGAGGAGGCACTTTGGACAGGCATGGGGGATCAGGTAAGATCCAGTTGCACAGGATTGTCTTTTTAGCTGTCAGGAGACACAGGTGTTCCCATTGGGTTAGGCGAGAGGGAGCTCCATCCGTGAGCAGGGGAAGGGTGTGCAGTGGGCAGAAGGCTGGGGACAATGATCTTGTCTTACGGGAGTGGGTATTTGTAAAGGATAGTACTTCGGACCAAAAGATTTGTATGTGGGGGCAAGACCAGAATAAATGTGAAAGGTCAGGCAAGGGGAGGAGGCACTTTGGACAGGCGGTCAATCATATGGAGGGAGTACTCTTACTGGGAATATTAAAGGCGTGATAAGCTCTATGAACTAGTTTAAAGTATATCTCACGCCACGATTCATTGATGATAGCCTTCCTTATCTGTTGCCATCCTTCCGTCACTATCGTGAGTGTGTCTTCTGAGGTCATGTTCAGATATTCTGCCCAGCGTTGAATATGGGACGGAACAGAGGTGGATGATTCCAATATAAAGGTTGTTACCGACCGGGCGATAAGGGATAGGGGCATCTTAACCTGGGGGGAGGATAGTAAGGGAGCGATAGGTGATTGAACTATCTCTTGCCATGGCAGTATGGGCAGAGTGTTGTCACTCCATAACAAAAAGTGCCCAAACAAAGACCTTTATATCATCGCCAGCTATTATTTTAATGAAAATAGGCTTTGTAAGTGATATCATGTTAAAGCTCATAAGTTTACTGGCTGGGTTTACATCTACATTAACAAACCATGCATGCGTTCTGTGAATTTTGTCAGTGCTGGGTACATTTTTGTATAAACCCTGCCTGTGTGCACAGATCTGTACACCCAAAAATCCTCTTAAGGACCAAAATCTCTCCACAACAACGATTTTGATAGCTAGCCCTTCACTCACAATAGAAATTACAGTGTACTATATAAAATATAGTACATTAAAGCTGTACATTAAAGCTCTGCTTGTAAGAAGAACAAGCAGATCAGTTCAGGATCTGACAAGGAACCTGTCAGCAGAGTGACAGAGAGAAGAGCTCATCACTCTGCTGCTTCTCCTTCACTGTCCAGACACAGATTGTGGGCAGATCCATGACATTGTGTGGGCTCATAGCTATTGAGTTGAATTATGTTGGCCATCATTCAACCTGGAGGATTGAGGGCATCTAGTGGCAGAAAATAAGCACTGTGGGGAACAGCGTCTGATAAAACGTTAGTTTTGCAGCAAGAGCTGGGTTTTTTTAATGGACTATTATTTTTTTAATTATTGTTTTTAATTAAGCAGAGCTGAAGCTCTGCTTTAAGGAATTAGTTTAGGGGTTATGTTCAATGCTAGGGTTAGAATAAAGGTTTACATTAAGGTTAAGTAACTATTTCTTATTTTTGGGGGGAGGGGAGGTTCATAAAATACATTCAAAAAAATTATTTGTAACAAAACTTGTTAGTTGTTAGAAGATGAAAGCTTAACAAAATGTACTGCATTGTAAAAATAACTGCATTAGGAATGTCTGTCACCAGTTACAGAAGTACTGTGACATTGGAAAAAACAACAGAGGAAGCAAACTATGAAGTTTCAATAGTTCTATTCTTCAATGCAAAAGTCAAGAAGCTGTATTCTTTTCTGAAAAAAAATTGTAGTGGAATTCAATAAATTATTGATAATAATTAAATCAACTAAATACCTACATACCTATATAAAGGCTAGGCCTAACGGGAGAACTGATGTCTCTTGTCACATTCTAATGCCCAGAGCTGCTAGCAACTTGACTAGTATCTCTTCTCACTCTGCTGATCCATTTTTGAGTGTATACAAGCCATCATTTACTGCAGAATTTACCACAAGCTGTTAAGCACTTGCAAATGCATGTCAAACAGCAGCAGGGATAGTAGAATTAGCCAATGAACGAAAATGCTAATCACCGTGTATTTTTAGAAAAAGTAACACATATACTTATACATAAATAGCTTATCTCATTAGACTACCTGCATTTTACAGTGGATAAAATGAATTAAATCACCTAACAATATACACTGCCTGTCCAAAAACTCACCCTTACTTTTTTTCGCTGGACCTCCTTTAGCTTTGATTATGGCACACATTTGCCATGTCATCGTTTCGATAAGCTTATGCAATGTCACAAAATTTATTTCCACCCAGGGTTGCAATAATTATTCACCAAGGTTTTGTAGTCAGGGGCGGACTGACCATACGGGCAGTCGGGCAGTGCCCGAGGGCCCGAGGCCAAAGAGGGGGCCCTTCACCGACCCCCGTGCCCTTTTCAGCCCGCATGGAAGAGAACGCGGGTTTATTAAAACGGCAACGGCAGTGTCGCCCGCCTCCCGGGCCTACCATACACTGCCGTTGCCGCTATAGCAGAGCTGCATCCCCTACAGTGGCTGAGAAGAGCTCCGAGGTGGGGTCGTGCTGCAGTAGACGGAGGGCGGACCTACCGCGGAGGGCGGACGGAAGGAGGGAGGCACGAGAGCCTCATGCTAGGGGGGCCCCACTGAGATCCCCCCACTGGAGCAGTTCTACGAAAACCCTGACTGGAACCTGGGATCGGGAGCCCTGATGCTGGTAAGTGATTTTAATGACTTTTTTTTTGTTTAGCAGTAAACTGTTAACCTTTTAGTCTCCATTTACATACAGCATTTGGAGCACAAGGGGCCCCATTATATTGTATTGCCCGGGGGCCCCATGTGTTGTCAGTCCGCCCCTGTTTGTAGTGATGATGGAAGAGTTGGACCACTGTGTAAAGTCTTCTCCAGCACATCCCAAAGATTCTAATGGGGGTTAAGGTCTGGTCCTGGCATTGTCATTTTAGAATATGCCACCAGGGAGGAAAAAATCCAGTGATGGAAAATCCTGGTCATTCAGTATATTCGGATAGGCAGCTGACCTCATTTTTTGCCACATAAAACTGCTGACCCTAGACCTATTATTCAGTAGAAGGCTCATACCTATTTGCTTAGCTAAATCCAGGTTTTGACTTTGTTTGGACAGGCAGTGTATTAATATGAAAGACTTAATAAAAAGTAGGTCCTCCAGTATGCTGCTTAAAACGTACAGGGGGGAATTGATCAAAACTGGAGCAGAAAGAAACTAGAGCAGTTGCCCATGACAACCAATCAGCATCTCTCTTCAGTTTGCTCAGTTGGGATTTGAAAATGAGAGAAGCTGATTGGTTGCAATGCAAATCTGCTCTACATTTTGTCTGCCCCAGTTTTGATAAATGCCCCCCACAGTTTTTGGAGAGAATGGGTCACAAAGGTGCTAAAACATTACATAGTTACATAGTATTTGAGGTTGAATAAAGACATTAGTCCATCAAGTCCAACCTATTAGGATCTCATTCTAGGAGTACCCGTACCCCTGTATATTACGGTCCATTTTTCTTATTTTTTATGGATACACTTGGGCACTGTGTCCTCTTTGGAGCTCTGACAGTTGCCCCATGTTCCTATGCAAACTCATACATTGAAGTGTCAATCAACAGACCTCTTTTATGGCTTACATATGATTCTAATTGTCATACAGCTTAACACTCTTTATGTTTGTAGTTGCGTTTGTATTTTAGTTAGTCTCATATAAGCTTTAACACACTACTGTAAATTTAAAATCCATTGTAAACCTTTTCAAATCTGCAACTTTTATTCAAATAATACTTGGTGATACTGCCATGAACATCCTAGCTCAGACACTTTCAGTTATTAGGTGACAATGTCCTGTCCCTGCCTCCTGACTGCTCTCTTGTATTGCCACCCTGTCACCCAGGCTTCCTCTGGAGACTGCAAGTGGTCAATTCAGCTCACATTACACAGACACGATCCTCTGTTATCACGACCAAGAAATGACATGCTGCCATCACAAAAGAGGCTTCAGAAGATAAGAAGCACTAAAATACAACAACGATTAAAAAAAGGTGAAAACAAGAAGTCTATTAAAAATCTTAGTAGTATACGAACAGACCGCACTATCTAGAGAATTCCAATACTTCAGAATTTATTGAAATTCACAGCAAATACAGTATAACAGGGAATTAAAGTGTGTAAAGCCGCAAATACCAGCACCGCAAACACCCAACCAGGTTGTAGCTGGCTGGGGGTTTGCGGTGCTGTTATTTGTTGCTTTACACACTTTAATTCACTGTTATACTGGATTTGCTGTGAATTTCAATATAGTGCGGTCTGTTCGTATGCTACTACATCCCAAGGTGGAGACTCACCTATTAGACCACCACCGGGGGAGTCCTGATGGCGGCTAAGGAATTGGAGCAGTAAGATTTCCTTTGGCTTTACTATTAAAAATCTTCCCACAAATCCCAGTGTGGACCCGTGCGCAGGTACGGATGTACTTCGCTGGACATGGACAGTCTACTTTCAGGGGTCTACATCAGTGTCTGCATGCAGTTCAATGCTGGGATGTGCAGGAAGATATATACAGTTGCAGCATCTTTCAGCCTGTCATTTAAGTGTATTTCCACTTCCACCGTCAACTTGGGATAACATCTATTTTATATTTGTTTTATGTTCCCATTCACATATCATACACTAAAAAAAGATATATGCATACAGAAAACATAGCCTACTTGCTTTAAGTATTTTAGTTTTTTAACCAGGGATTGCTTTATTGTAGCAGTCCACCCTAGTTTGTTTTGTAAGTAATCTGGGGGTCCTGGAACATTGTTACTTCTGAAGTTTGAACATGAACGTCAGGTTCCTTGCTTCATAGTTACATAGTTACATAGTATTTGGGGTTGAATAAAGACATGCGTCCATCAAGTTCAACCCATATAGGTCCACGCATCATCTCATTCTTAGGGATACTGGTATCCCTGGATATTACGGTCCCTCAAGAAATTGTCCAAACGTTTCTTGAACAAATCTACACTCTTGGCTGAAATCACTGCCGATGGCAGTGAGTTCCAGACCATAACCGCTCTTACTGTAAAAAACCCTCTTCGCCCATTGTGCTGGAATTTTTTCTCCACCAACTTTAGGTGGTGGCCTCTAGTCTTTGTAATGGAGTTAATCTCAAACCATTTGTTGCCAATGTTGCTGTCACCATTGAACATCTTGTATATGAAAATCATAACCCCCCCTTAATCTCCTTAATTCCAGCGTAAACATGTTTAAGGTCAGAAGCCTTGTCTCATAGCTCTGGTCCTCCATTCCCCTAATTAGTTTTGTTGCCCTCCGCTGGACTCTCTCAAGTTCAAGGACATCCCTTCTCAGTACCAGCGACCAAAACTGGACCGCATACTCCAGATGTGGTCGAACCAACGATCTATATAGAGGCTCAATTATAGACTTGTCTTTGCAATACGTCCCCTTCTTAATGCAGGACAAAATCCTGCTAGCTTTGCAAGCTACCAAGCTACCATGCAAGCTACCATTCAGTTTGTGGTCTACAATAACCCCCAAATATTTTTCTATTTCTGACTTCCCTAGCGGCATACCCATGATTGTATAGCCTATTTGTTTATTTTTATGTCCAAAGTACATTACTCATTACACTAGCCCAGTCCGAAAAGGTGCCATTTACAGATACTCTCTGGACACGTTCCCGTAGCCAGTTCTCTCTCCACGTACACACTACCTCATCTATGCCCATAGCCCTCAGCTTGTGAAATAAGCGCTTGTGTGGTACCGTATCAAATGCCTTTGAGAAATCCAGGTATACCACATCTACTGGCTTCCCTCCATCCATATCTCTGCTTCATTTTACATAGAGAAAACTTGATATTAAAAATGCTAGGTTTCTCACTGCCAACAACCAGATTCAAACCTGTCTTGAAAGCTTGAATGTAATTGGTGATCCTGGAAAAATAGAATGAGGACTGTGCACAGCAGGCTTTGGAAATGACACTCTTACTTTTCACCTAATAATCGTGTTAGATGGTCTGTGAAAATCCCACTGCAATAGATTCCGTGATAACGTAAATGGAATAGACTGTCTGATATAAGCCCAGTTACAGTGTTTACATTAGCTTTAGTAGCTCATTGAATGCTTTCACTTGTTATTCTTCACATTTTAAAGATTCCCTTTATACTTTACACATCTGCATATCTGAAAAAGTGTTCGGTAGTCTAGAGAGATAATTGGAACTATTTTACAGATTTGGGTAAAAATCCCTTTTTACAACCAAGGTATGTTGTGAAAAAGGATTGTATTTAGGCAAGAATATGCTGGAATGGAATGTAACCCTGCCATCCCGTCATAGCCAGCACACTTTTTTTTAAAGCTGAAGCCAAGGCAAAAAGCTAAATACACAGATGAAATATATTTAAAGCTGACATTTATTCTGCTAATATTTTGCTTTCCTTGGTTTCCCCGACCACCCTCATGCTAATGAAGTTGGTAAATACAGCTTTCCATTTTCATTACATATTCTAAATTCTGTGCTTCTCTAGGTAATGCAGGCAGATCCTGGCTGGTGGTAGGAGCATCACAGCACACTACCTTTGTGCTTCTCGCAAGGGCCCTCAGCCCTCATGGGCTTGCTTTTGAGAGGAGTTATTCAAATATCAAAATGCCTTAACTGGTGGATATCATCATGGAGGAGTGGACCTTCCTAGACAGACTGCATTTGCATGGAGACTGCCTTAGTTATCCGACATATGTAATGCTGAGCTTCCACGATTGAAAGCAAAATGGTTCTTAACCCTTGCTGTGGGGCTACCCCATGCTGCAAGGGTTAAGGGCTTGTTTTCATCTAGGTGACTTAAAATCATCTAGGTGACTTAAAAAGTTAAACTCACCCGATCCTCAGAGCCAGCTTGCTCTTAGACCAGTCCCTAGAGCCTCTCTCCCCCTCCACTGCAACAGTCTAAGGATCCTTGAGTCATCATGTTCTATACAGTTTATAGGTTGTGAGGACACCAAGGGACACTCCATCACTTGAGCAGAGGAGCAAACAGGCCTCAGGGACTGGAGTAGCTTCCAGCTGGCTCCACGGTTTGGATGAGTATAACTGTGCAAGACTGAAGGTAAAGCTGGAGTTTAGTTTTAAGAGAGAAATGTCATTGTTCTCTATTTGCTCTGTTCTAAATATGCAACTGATAGTGTTCTGGTATACCTGTTTGAAAAGTGCAAAAATATGAAATACAATGCATTTCATGATTTATTAATAAATACAGAGCTGCATTAACGAATTGTGTGTTTCTTACCTGCCTGGAAGATATATCACCTTTAAAATCATGATTGGCTTGAAAAGCATGTATTCCATTCTCTACTTACTATCCCTACCCTGTCTTTCCTTAAATTTCCCACTGCATAGGGTTTATACATACTGTATGTGAAAAACAGTCCATGTGACTTTGTTTTAATTTTGGCTAAAAATATATTCTTAATTGTATGAATACTTTATCACACATTTGGCTACTGTTAAGCCTCTATGTGGGCCTTTATATTTCAATTATATTTGACATTATTCCAAAATGGTAAACACACTGTAAACAAAACATGCTTTCAATAGAGTATCATTTATATTCAAAATCCCCACATAAAGAACAAAAGTCCTAATATCAGTGCCATATGCAGAACAGTTTGCATTAAAATAGCTTTCTTGGTTGGTTAAACTTGAGAGTGGGTGAAATTTTATCAAGTGCCTTTGTTGGTTCATTATGACCTTCAACAAAATCTTTTTACTTACAAAAATGAATGTGCATTCATAAATATGAACAATAAGATACATATTGCACTAACAATGTGCTTATTATTATGTAATATTTGATGATAGTGTAAGATTTGAACTACAAAGCTATTTCAACACAATGTAAATGTTTTCTGCATACTAGGAAAGTTATACGCTCAACACTAAAGTTTCCCTTTTTCAACAATGAAATTGGATACTCTATTGTCAGGTGTATATAATATTACTTAGTGGAATCTCTCTTATATAAACGAAAACTAAGGCTAGGCAACCTATAAGGTCCGTAGGAGGCATATGCAGACTTGATAGGAAAGCCAACAGCCGACTGAAGGAGTGTGCACAGCAAGCTGACAACACTTGCTAATTGCATTGGAATGGTTTGGCATTGTCATCCTAAAGGTGCCCATACACTGGCTGAGTTTTTAATGTACTGGCCGAAATGTGCACAGTGTGTGGGGCTGTTCGCTCCCTTTCAGCCGGCATTCCTCAATCAGTTGAATGAAGGAGCCTGCTGAAAAATCTTCGTACAACCAGAGCTGGTAGCCAATGAGCTGCCCGCTCTGATCGGGAATTCTGACAAATGGCGGCAGCCCCTGTCAGAATACAGTACAAACAGCAGCAATTCCTCGATCGACACGCTGTTTGTTGATGGAGGAATCACATCAATTTTTTTCATTCAGCCCGCGGATTGGTGTATGGCCAGCCTAACACAGGACGTGCTGTTGAAGAAGAACTCCGAGCAAATGAAAACATAAACCTTGCAGTGGGGTTATCCTTGCACTGCAGGGGTTAAGTGCTCATTTTTCTCTAGGGTCTAAAATAAAGAAGAAATAATCACCTGATCCTTGCCCTCACAGTGGAGGTGAGACTGCGGTGAAATGTCCCTCTGCGTCCTCAAATCTAATACACTGTGTTAGATGTGATAACTCACAGATACTTACATCGCTGGAGCCTGGGGGGAAGAGGCTGCAGGGACCAGTCTAGCAGCCAGGTGGGACCATAGATCCCATAGCCCTATTACAAGATGATTTTTTTTATTTTGTTTACATTTTTAAAATTCTGTTTGCTATCTCCAAGGTAGTGAACAGAACAACCTCTATTCACTCC
This sequence comes from Nanorana parkeri, assembly GCF_000935625.1. Lineage (NCBI taxonomy): Eukaryota > Metazoa > Chordata > Amphibia > Anura > Dicroglossidae > Nanorana > Nanorana parkeri. Next base: position 75,396 of record NW_017306893.1, read on the forward strand.
CTGCTGTTCGGCCCCTATGAAAATAGGGGCGAACAGCAGGGAGTGAACTGCCGGGTGTTCGGCTCACCTGATCCAGATGTTGGATTAGTTGAGTCGAATGGGTTCTTTATTTGACTCAGCTAAACATGCTAATTATGTTCGGTTGAACCGAAGGGAGCCGAAGCCAACCTGTGTACGACTGAAATCAGCCATACTTGACTGAAGTGAATAGCCAAACGACGTTCGAATACCTTCACTTTGGCTCAGATATTCACTCGGCTACCTTCAGCAGCTTAGTGAATAACCCCCTAAATGTCCTCAGTCTTCTGGACTGAATGACACCCAGCATCATGCTTGTGGGCTGTAGGGGGGAACCTCAAGCCTGAAGTTGGCTTTAACAGGAAAGTATCTGTTAGGATCCAGAGCGCCTCTAGGTGGTGCAGGAGCTGAGACCTGCAGCCCCAGTGCTCACCTGTGGGTGTTTCCCAGCTGCCAGTACTTAGCCATCACCTGGTGCTTCCTGGGAGGATATTTAAACCCTCCCTGCTGTCAGGATGATGGCTCAGTATCGTTTCCTATATCCTGAAACTTGAACCCTGAGTCCCCAGTTCCGGTGAACCCTGAGTCCTGTTACCAGTCCTGTACCCTGTTTGTGTCCCGAGCGGGTTACCCATTTGCAGTCCTAGATACCTCTTGTTGCCATTACCTGCCTTTCCTCCTGTTGCCATTACCTGCTTGTCCTCTTGTTGCCATTACCTGCCTTTCCTCCTGTTGCCATTACCTGCTTGTCCTCCTGTTGCCATTACCTGCTTGTCCTCCTGTTGCCATTACCTGCTTGTCCTCCTGTTGCCATTACCAGCTTGCAGTCTGGTTGATGTTACTTATTTATGTTTGCTTTTGGATGTTGTTTAGTTTTTCTGTTTATTAAACTGTATATAATACATTCTGCCCTGTCCGGTGTGGTCATAAGTGTTTGGTCTGCCTGTGTGGGTACCTGCGCAGGTGTGGGGTCACCTGTGCCGGTATCCCTGACAATATCACTGAACCTGGGTCCAGTTTAAGACTGCATGTTATAAACAATCTATCTTTCAGGCAGTCTATAGCTACACTGAATTTATACCGACACTGAATTGTGTGAATTATGCAAATAGACTAGAGGGAAAAAAATTAAGTTCAGAAAATCTGGTCTTAAAAATACCATAGAAAGGCTGACCAAATAAATTTTATATTTTTCTTTTTGAATAAACTAAAAGAAAAAAATGAAATAGGATTTTTTTATGGCAGTGATCCTTTAAATGAAATATAAAGCTAGAAGGTGTATGAGATCCTTTGTGATTTAATGCAATGTATCTACAAATCTGTGAAGTGGCTTGTGAATTCAATGCAGAATGAAGCAAACAGAATAATAAGGTTTGACATGCATCACAGAGCCTCGATAGTGCAGATCCAAAACACCATTCTAGCTGCTCCGTAAAGCAGTAAAAGTATAGAGCACATTTTTCCCCTTGCTTAAGTCTGTGTAGTACTGATATCAACTTGTAAAATGATTGATGACACCAACAGATTTATTCATGAGATGGCGTAACTATGCTTTTGTAAAAGAACAACACAAAGCTAAATTGTGGAATCACTTTACATATTCAATAATGAAAAAAACAACTAAGATACAAAACTAAAAAGGTTCATGGGAACAACTAGAATATATAAAAAAAAAATACAGAAGCACTTGATAACAAAGGAACGTTTGACTCAAGTAGAAGAGGAGCAGAGCAGAAAAAACAGCCTATGAGGCAACCTGGAAAATATGAAGAATTTTAAGTGAGCTGTGTCACTTGACAATGGGTCACCACATGTTCAACTTAAATGTAATGTATAGTTATTTTCCTTAATGCACACACAGATAAAATACCTATTTAGCTACAAACATACAGAGAGGTATTGTTCACCCCTCAAGATTTCTATACGCCACTGCTGATAAAAATATATTCATGTAATAGCTATTGCTGCTGTGCTTTCAGGTACCATTACTATTTCTTAGTGAATAGTATGTAATGAAAACCAGCTGTGATGATAACATTCCACCAAGCATTGTTATCAGTTCTGAATCCTTTCTTGATGTTTGCCATAAAAAGAACATGTAATATTATAAAAGCTAAAAATTATCAGCTTAGAGTAGTTACAACAAAGTTAATATCTAAGAATATTGTGGAATAATGCACTTTTGCAAAGTATCTTGAGAACAATGTTGATACCCAAGGTTATTGTAATGACAAGATGCTACATTTATTGCTAATTGTGCTTCAGGAAAATTGCAAGTCTTTAGCTTTGCATATACCGTAGTATTAAAGGCTAGAAATTAGTTGCCAGGTAATAACTTGCAGTTTAGAAAAGTAAGATTAGAAGTGACACCTAAAATACAATAGGAGAAAGACCTTAAGTTACTAGACATGTGCACAGCAAAAGAAATAAATGTTGTTTTATGTTGGTATGGGTTTACGCTTGAGTATACTTACGTCTGAAACCGGCAATGGGTTTGTACATGTTTCCATATGCATGACATGTTTTCACATTAAGTTTAAATACTAAGATAGGCTTGATTTTAGCTATGCACAATCTGGACAGCATAATTGTTTATAGGAAGGGAGCACATAGTGGCTTATCTCACGGGATATATCTATTGCAACTCATGCTCAAGAATTGAACCTCATTATGCATACTTACTAATGGTCTACATGGCCCGTAATAATGATGTCTAACTGATCTTATCAAATGTAAGCGCAAATGTGAGTGCTGCTAGGTGGGATGGCCCTGATCCATCTGTATACACCCTCTCTGTGAATCTCTTATTACTGTCCACCTGATGCGACTTGCTATATATACTGTAAACCTTACCTTGTTTGTATGAAAATAATAAAATAAAATAAAAAGTTATTAAAAATATATAAATAAATAAATAAATGTTTTCTTACAAAACAAATGAAAACGAAAAACGTTTCCATTCGTTTCATTAACGAAAACTAATTTTTCTGCTTTTTCAGATTCGGAGGCAACGAACTTCTGGATCCAAAAAAAACGCACACTAAAAATCCAGAACGAGCGACGGCCATTTCAGCCGCCGGCGTGTTCTGCGTTAGCACGCCGCCATCTTTGAGTGTATCTTGGCATGCACAAAGATGGTGGCGCCCGAACATCCAGACACCGCCATCTTGGTGTATACCAAGATACTCTCAAAGATGGCAGCGCGCCTGCGCAGAACACGCTGGTGGCCGATACGGCCACCGCTTGTTCAGCGTGTGACGTCACATTAAAAATGCAGAACGAGCGGCGGCCATGTCGGCCGCAGGCACGTTCTGCGCTTGCGCACCGCCATCTTTGAGTGTATCTTGGTATCTTCCCCATCCACCTCTCTTTCTTACAAATCGGATTTTTACTCTCCATCACTTAACATGCTTTCTCTAGCACTATTTTTCACAATTGCGTCTTCTCTTCTTAAACTGCCTTTCCTTCACCCCCTCTCTCCAGCCCACAGATTATATATTTCACCCTCTCTCCTGCCCTCTCCCTATTACTGCACTCATCACATTCTGCTCACTCTGAACCCCCATGCTAGGGTTACCTCCAGAACACTGGGGCATGTTTGCTCATATAAAACTTGCTCCCATCTCACTTCACTCACCCTCCTGCTTTGCCTGATTTCTGGGGATATTTCTCCCAATCCTGGCAATCCCAATCCTTTGCTTTCAAATAGTCACCCTCCTCTGGCAGCAGACACAATCCACACACCCTGATTTCTATCGCCCAGGTTCCTAGAGCCAGTCCTCCCTTCTCAAGTGCCCTCTGGAATGCCTGCACTCTATGTAACAAGCTCACCACTGTGCATGATCTTTTATCCAATTATTTTAACATGCTTGCTGTTACTGAGACCTGGCTTTAGGAATCTGACTCTGTCTCCCCTGATGCCCTCTCCCATGGTGGCCACCACTGGATGCACTCAACCAGAGCCAGTGGATGTAAAGGAGGTGGAGTGGGAATCCTTCTTTCTCCACAATGCACTTTTCAAGTTCTGCCCTCCCCTCCGTCTCTATCCCTTTTCTCTTTTGAAGCTCACTGTATTCACCTATTTTCTCCAGTTTCTCTGAGAATTGCTGTAATTTATCAGACTCCTGCACCAGCATCTCACATTTTTGATGACTTCTCTGCCTGGCTACTCTACTTTCTCTCCTCTGAAATACCCACTATCATTCTGGGAGACTTCAACATTGCTACTAACATAAATACCCCGGCTACCACTCAACTTCTCAACCTAACCTCTTCTTTTGACCTAACACAATAGCCATATACTCCTACTTAATCTAATGGCAACATTCTATATCTTGTGTTAGCTCACCTATGCACTCCTTGCAACCTCTCCAACTGCCCTTTTCCCCTCTCAGACCACAACCTTGCCAGTTTCATGCTAACCCTGTCCCCATCCCTGAATCCCCCTAATCAGCACACTGTTACCTGGAGAAACCTTCACCACCTCAACCCTTCTCTTCTCTACTCTGCTACTTACTACCTCTATGACAAAATCTCACCTCTGTCCTGCCTGACCTGGCTACTTCTGTCTTCAACAGCTCACTCTTATCCTGCCTAGGCACCTTGGGTACTCTCACCACATGCAGACTTAGACCATATCCACTACAACTGTGGCAAACAGAAGAAACCAGACATCTAAAAAGACATAGCCGCACTCTGGAGCGAGTGTGGCGTACAACTAGGTCTCTGCAAGACTTCACACTGTATAAAGCTGCCCTCCTAAAGAATAATTCCTCCCTCCGTGCTGCCAAGCAGACTTATTTTGTCAGTCTCAACACACTCTCATCCAGACCACGTCAACTCTTTTCTACTTTTAGCTCTTTACTATGTCCCTCACCGCCCCCGCCCACTAACTCACTAACTGCCCAGGACATTGCCATTCATTTAAAAAACAAAAAAGATGCAATTCGGGATGAGATCTCCACTGTCCAGTTTCCTTCCCCTATTAATGTATCAGACCCACCATCACACTTGTTACTTTCCTCTTTTGACCCTGTCACTACAGAGGAGGTCTGGCTCCCGCCCCACTACTTGCCGCTTGGACCCTGTTCCCTCACCACTACTTCAGTCAACCTCTTGCTTGATCCTACACTCCCTTACTCACATTTTCAATCTTTCCCTCTCTACTGGCATCTTTCTCTCCCCTCTAAAACATGCTCTGGTCACCCGAATACCCCAAAAACCCTCACTGGACCCCACCAACCTTAACAATATCCTTACTCCCATTCACCTCCAAACTACTAGAACACCTTATCTACAACCACCAGAGCCGTCACCTCACTGATAACAATCTGCTCTACCCCTTACAGTCTGGCTTTCACCCCCAACACTCAAATTATCCACCCATCCACCTAGGTGGATGGGTGGGTAATTGGAAGATGAAGCTCAAATTGTAAATGCAATTGGGTGCTTACAATTTGCATACAGAATGCTCATTGTGAGGTGTTAAACTGGGGAAATCCATTTAGGATTTGGAGGTCCTTGTAGACCACAAACTTAGTAGCAATAGCATGCAATACCAGTCCACGTCTAATGAAGCAAACGGAATACTCTTATGTGATAAAAAGAATATTTATTTGGCGGGGAAAAAAAACAATACTTTAACCCATTTTACAAAACACTGGTTTGATCTCATTTTGGGTATCAGCTCTGGTTACCAATCAACAAGAGGGATGTCCTTGAATTAGAAAGATGACTTCAATTATAAGGAACGATTAAGATTATTAATCACTTTAGAGAAGAGGTGTTTAAGAGGAGACATGATCACTATCTACAAGTTAATTAATGGCGACTGTAGGTTGGAGCAAAGGAGGTTTAAGCTGAAATTGCACTTTACAACAGATAAAGCAGAAACAATGTGAAACTCCCTTCCCAGGTAGTGGTATCAACTGAGAGTGTTGGCAACTTCAAAAAACTCCTAGATGCATTCCTCAATAGGCAAGATATACAGGGGTCACACCAACCTGCCACTGACATATACTTCAACAGCAGCGGGGCCTTGTAAACGGACTCTGGAGTCTGTTTACATATGTAAAGCCGACTGTCAGCTTTACACTGGAAGTGATTCGGGAACGCTTACATGGGCTTTTAAAAAATAGCCCCCAAAATTCTTCTTAAAAGAACCTGTCACCACTAATGTGCTGTCAAACGTAGCGTCTGAGCCCCCTATGTGCTTGCAATACACTTAAGTTGAATTTTTAATTTTTTTTAAAATAAAGTTAAAAAATATATATTTTAAAACACATCAAGCGGTTTTTTTTAAACCCCCGCCATACACACACATACTAACACAAACACATAATGGGTGCGCCTACGTATGAGAAAGACAATTTCATCACACATTAAGTATTTCTGCACATGTCAGAGTGAGAGCAATCATTTTAGGGCCACTGTTCATGAGTAATTCTAAACTGGTGACTTGCAAAAGCTCTTAAAGCGTCACTTATAGACAATTTTTGGAACCATAGATTGTCACTATTTCATGGGAGTGCACAATTTTGAAGCTTGACATGTTTGGTATCTATTTACCGAGCCCAACCTCATTTTTTAGATTTTACCAAAAAAATCTGTTGTGGGTGCCTGATTACAATAGACATTGGTGAAGATTTCTCTATTCATGCTATTAGCATGTATCATACTTGTATCTGTGAGTACTTGGACAAATATCAGTACTTGTACTTTAAAAAATGGTATCAGTGCATCCCTAATACACTGCTCAAAAAAATGAAAGGGATACTTTTTAATCAGAGTATAGCATCAAGTCAATGAAACTCCTGGGATATTGATCAGGTCAGTTAAGTAGCAGAGGGGGTTGTTAATCAGATTCAGCTGCTTTGGTGTTAATGGAATTAACAACATGTGCACTAGATGGGCAACAATGAAACAACCTCCAAAATAGGAATGGTTTTACAAGTGGAGCCCACTGACATTTTTTCCCTACTCACCTTTTCGGACTATTTTTCACTAGTTTTTCATTTTGCTAGAGTCAGTGTCACTACTGGTAGCATGAGGTGATACCTGGACCCTATAGAGGTTGCACAGGCATGCCAACTCCTCCAGGATGGCACATCAATACGTGCCATTGCCAGAAGGTTTGCTATGTCTCCCAGCACTGTCTCAAGAGCATGGAGGAGATTCCGGGACACAGGCAGTTACTCTAGGAGAGCTGGACAGGGCCGTAGAAGGTCCTGAACCCATCAGCAGGACTGATATCTGCTCCTTTGTGCAAGGAGGAACAGGGTGAGCACTGCCAGAGCCCTACAAAATTACCTCCAGCAAGCCACTGGAGTGAATGCCTCTGAACCAAACAATCAGAAACAGACTTCATGAGGGAGGGTGGCCTGAGGGCCCGACGATGTGGCATCCTTTCGTTGCTAACACATCACCCAGTCCAGTATACAGTAGATATCCAGCATGATATTTTTCTCCAACTGGAATCTGAACATCCCTATGTGGAAGCATAAATGTTTTTAGAAATAAAAGTTATGTTTTAGTGCCATATAGGTGAAGGGTGAAACACATCGGTTCTGCAGTATTGTAATAGAACATATTTGATAGTATGCACACTAAAGGACATAAAGTAGTTACATTTATGTAGGCTTATATTTAAATAGAACATGTACTGTATGTATTTCTAATAATGCCAAGCAATTCTGAGAACCTTAAGTTATGCACTGACATACACATGGTAACGAATGTAGGCATCATATTTGCCAAACTCTAATTAATACATGTATAACATACTATAATTCAATTAATTATCAATAATATGTATAACTTGGAAGAAAAAAAGGAAATGTCTTATACATATATTTAAAAAAAAATCAACGAAGAGCAGGAGAAAATAAAATTCCTGTAGCTTGCACTTTTAGTGGAACACATATCTGAGCTGTTGATGATTTGGTTTAGAGGTACTGAGAGTTCATATTTATATTGGCAGCTGTTGAGGACATCTTCTTTAATGGCCACAGGACACAAAGTTGACATATTCATTAAAAGCATCATGATGTCATGGACTCTGCTGATGTTTTAAAAATATAAGAGTTATTAATTTTTAAAGTGCTTTTAAAAGTAAAGTCCGGACAAACTCTGTAATAAATGAGTAATGTGTACTGAAGCTGTGTATTGAATGCAAAAGATTGTCACTGAAAACCTTAAAGTAGAACTGAAGCCCAAACTTTTTTTGTTTAGTGTTGAATAGAGTGGAGAGGGATCCAACCAAACAACTGTCCAGTTTTTATTGCTGCCTGTGGTCCTGTAAAGGTGTCCATACACTATACAACCCTTGCAAGACTTTTGTCTTGTGAGGGTTGTAAAGTAATTAAAAAAAGTATGATCTGCCTATCTTGGACAGGCAGATCGTACTTGCGATCATCGGGCTTCCGATGACTGCAATGCTGAAGGGCAGTGTGCACGTGCGCACACCAGCCCGTTCGGCAGTTGTCTCTCGATCATGTTAAAAACCAGCCGAAAATCGTACGATTCTCGGCTGGTTTTCCAACATGCTCGAAATACAAAAGTTGTGCGGCCGTACTGTAGGAACGGTCGCACGCCTTCCATACACTGCACGATTCTCGTATGATCGCGGAATTTCCCGTGATTATCGTACAAGAATCGTGCAGTGTATGGGCACCTTTAGGGAGATTCAACCTCTCTATTTATCCTGGTGACTGTTATAACTGAAAGTGAAAAAAGTTTTCACATTGAGTTGTCACCAGAACAGGAATAGATGGGAAATCTTACGTTGGGGATACTAATTCACTTTGCATTGATTTCTCTCTTCTTCCTGTTGTGGTCAGCGAACAGGGGACATAGATAACAAAAATATAACAGGGGTTATAACCCTTCCTTACTCTATCCAAAAAGAAAAAAAGGATTTGCCCTTTCCTCCCAAGTTTTTAAAACAATCAGGGATGTTGCCCATATACAGGTTTTTAAAAACAATATCTAAAGGTAACCTAGCCTTCGCTCTAGACCTATATTTGGGGGTTTGAGATATTGTTTGTTAAAGCTAAGTCTAGGGTTAAAGAAATAATAGATACATATTTATTATCTAGGTAATTAGGATAAATAGGATAATATAAAGAGTTTTGCTTTTTGAATAATTTTAGTGTTAATGGAGTAAGACTTCTAAATCAAAGACAGAAAGGAAATTAAAATAAAGACACATGCATACTGTGTCTGCATTTAACTAATCTGTTTATAGGGAAAAACGTAAACAACTTCAAATTATATATTACAGTATTTCCCAAAGATCTGTGACTTTCATTTTTTTAAATTACCTTTTTTTTTTTTAAATGTTTGTGAAAATATTTTTGCATTTCTTTATTTATAGTAGGTCTAGGCATCCAGGTATTGACCTCTCACAATCCTCTGTTCAGCAACACTCTGAGTTGTGAAAGGGAGAGGCAGGACTGGGAGCCAATCATGTGTGCTTCATGCAAAATGTGATGACAAGGAACATGCTGATCAGAGGAGAGGGCAGAGTGAGCAGAGCTATGACCTCATCAGTTTGCTGCTGCTCCTCTATTGTCCAGTCAGCATGTTGAAAATAAAAGAATACCACTGTAGAAGGGTCATACCTATAATGAGGTAGCTTGAGGCTGTTGCATGTCCTGGCGGTATCTCTTTGGGTCACATGGGGGGTGGCAGGCAGAGTGGCATGACCACTCCATAATGTTTGCAGTGTGCCTGACGCCCCCTTTCCATCCAGAGTGTCTCAGGTTGCTAAGAGCTAGGCAGGAACATGTGTAATGCCCATACACATCTCCCCACCCAGCTCAGCAACCTGAGAAGCTTTGGCTGGGAGGCTCTGGCATGCATCCCATCTAGCTCCTGGCAACCAATGACATCACTGGTTGCCAGGAGCAGAGAGGGCTGCCTTGGCCAGTACCCTGCCCCCCCTCCCCCCCAGTTAGCTTGAAACATGAACACCCCAACCCCTCCTGTATTCCTTAACTGGAAGTGGTATAATCCACCTGGGCTGTGCTGAGTAGCAGGGCTGTGTAAATCTCAGGACTGGATAAGAGAAGTACAAATTCTTTGTCTGGAAAAACAGCTTTTTATTTGTATTCCCTGTGTCTATTTTGCTGTTTGCATGGAGGTCAATATTGCATGCAAGGTAAAATCATCTATGTAGAAATATTGTAAAACAAATCCCCCCTTATTCAGTAAATATTTGTATAGTACCGTATGTAAGGAATGTAAAAAATGTTTAAACAAATTTTTCATACTTTGACAGTTCTGATACGGTGCGAGGCGGTATTTTCCTTTTACTTTCTCGTGTTGTATTTTGAAGCTATTTCTATGTAGTACTGAGATGAAGTTCATGCTGTTGGTAATGACATCTTAACAACTGAATATCCTAAAAGTAGGTGAGCAGGTGTCTGCTAAGTGAATGCAGAGTCATTATTGAGTCCTGAAAAATAGTGTGTTTTTATTGCAGTTTGCAGAATGCTGGAACGGCTAGACCCGCTATAAATAAACACTGCAAAATTATTTAACATAAACTTGGGGGAAAAAAAGGTAATTTAAAAAATGAAAGTCGCTGAACTTTGGAAAATAACAATATATTTATTTGAAGTTGTCAATTTTTTCCATAGAAACAGATAATTTAAATGCAGATGTATATATGTGTTCATATTTTAATTTCATTTCTGACTTAGATTCAGAATTCTTACTCTACTCGCCCTAAAATTATTCAAATAGCAAAACTGGACTGGGATCTGAGTCATTCAAGTAATCACCAAACAGACCAAAAATATCAAAAGCAGAAATGAAACATCAAACAGCGAGAGTCTCATCTGATCTAGAAACAGTTTAATGCTAAACATACAGCAGTGATTTGACGCACTCTCGGTTGATTTTAAGTTCTAAAATAAAGTTTACATCAAATCAGTGTTATGAAACAGTTCATCTGCAGTTATGATAAAAATTGTTCATTCGCTGCAATACATTTCAGGTTTTATTATAAAGCAGGAAATGTCAGTGATCATGGATGAAAAATGGAGAATGTACCGTAGATATTCTTGCATCACATTTACCACATATTATTTTTCTGTATCAGCCAGTGGGGGAGTGACACCAGAGGAGAATGTCAGTGGATGTTATGTGACCTCCCAGTGACAAAATGGCTAATGTAATAAAGTATGTGCTGAGGATCAATGAGAGAACAATAAAAGAAAGATTCAGGTATTCTAGCAGTATTGAAACATTTACTGATATTTGAACAAACACACAGCTGGAATAAAGTGGGGCTGAATACACAGCTAAAGTACTTGTATATGAACTATTTAAAGTGACACTAAACTCATGAGTTATATCTTAAAAATGCATTTTAACTATCAACAAAAATGTATTTTATTTCGCTATCATGCTGTAGATCCTTAGATCATCTCTGAATTGGTGCTGACACTCTCCTTCCTTCTGGAGGGTGGCTTCTTTTGTTCCCCATGTTGTAAAGTAGCCAAGCTCCAAGCTCACTCCCATGATGGACTACAGCCTCAATACAAATTAGTAAACTAAACGTGAGAGTTAGATTTAAACGTGGAACAAAAGTAGCCACCCTCCCGAAGGAAGGACAGTGTCAGCAATTCAGAGAAGATTTGAGGCTCTAGAACCGGGTGATACACAAATAAGATACAATTTTGGTTATAGTTAAGGTACTTGAATGCATTTTTAAGATTTAACTCCTGAGTTTAGTGTCACTTTAAAGCCTAGCTCCAGTTGAAAACAAAATACCCTTACAGTTGTAAAGGACACTTACTTACCTTATCCCCGATTCCCGCAGGCTCCAAGACTGGTGCCCCCTCGAGCGTGGTAAGTACAGGGACAATAGGAAGAGTCTGCAAGAGCCACACATTGCACCCGCGATCCACTGATTGAGGTTGCAACGCTTTACTGGCTCTAATGCAAATAATTAATGCACATTTTTTTTTATGAATATGTGTGCATTTTTTTTTTTAATTTACTTTAACTAAAGAGGGCAGACCAATAGTATGGATACCAACATAAAAATGCTGGGCAACCCCTGTGATGGGCATCCGCAGTTTTCCTTTCCTCCTGGGTAATTACCCTTTTCATTGTTCACAACATTAAGGGTTTAGACCTTTTGATCTTTCATAGCAAAATTTTTGACAAGTAAAGAGAAGGTGTAGAAGTAAATAAATTCCCACAAAGTAAGAACAGTTTATTGTGTTTCTTTAGACCCACAGAGAGTGTCAGCATTTATTAGCTGTATTATGTCAGTGTAAAAAGTTGTTGAGTTTTTTTTGCCCTTTTTGTTGCCAACTTGGTGGAAACCAGGGAAGCTCTGCCAGCATTCCAGATTTCTATCTCGGAAACCGTTTTACATTTCTCTTTATCTCCCGCCAACACTTCTCAGACTGACCATTCACACATGATGGAATTGGCACAGCTTTAGGGCATCTGCAGTCCAGAGATGTGCTGTGTTTGGCTGCATCATTTTGTCCTTACAACACCAACCAACAGCTCTGTATAGAAGATGAAGAAGTCTTGAAGCTGTAAGGTTTGATTTTAAAATGTGGCAGTGTTGCCAGCACAGAGTAAAATGATGATCTGTTAAAGGCAAAAAGTTCAAGTATATATCAACTAACCCACAGTATTGATTTTTATGGCATTCACATTTGGCAGCAGAACAAGTGACGCTTGCTACTTTTAGGGTAGGAGTTTAGTAAGAGTTCATATGAGTCTTCCCAGAATGTTGCATTCGATTGTATTTAAGTAGACGTGTGTTTAGAATTTCTGCATGTAATTAAAAAAAATACCAATGTTATAGTCAACAGATCACCAGCCTGTGAAAATCAGTATGTACTAAACCTGGACTGTAGTAGCCTTGGGGTGTTAGTGTAAAAGGGGGGGGGAGGCATATGCTACCTAATCTAGTTTGCAAATATACCCTTCTACTTCATAAAGCTGTTCTCAGGGCAGGACGTCTTGTGCTAGTATACAATATACATCTTAAATCCCTCTTTGTATTCATCAAAAAAGGTCCCCAGCACTAAGGCATCCCTTAAACTCTCTGCCAGCCTGAACACTTATCATACCGTTGAATTATCCCCTAAAATAACACCTTACAGGTAAACTCCTGACAAACAACTAACTGCACTTTTGAAACACATATATTGTATATATTTTTTTCCAGAGGACTTGTATTTCTGAGATTTAAACAGCCCTGCCTCACAGCAAAGCATGCCTGGAGAACTGATTTTTTTTCTGCTGCATTTAAGCAAAACAACTAGACATGTCCCTTCCCACAGCCCGGTGACTGGACAGTGAAATCCACAGTAACAGACTGGTGATGTCATCTATTTTCTCTACCCTCCTGTCCAGGGCCGTAACTACAGAGCACATGGGCCCATAGCAAAAATGTGATGGGGACCCCCTGATGACCTCTCTCTGAGCTGTGAGTAACGATGCCAAGATCCCAAAGACTGTTCTTGTGCATTATCTGTCATCAACTGCAACCACTCCAACCCTTAATGATACAGTACTGTATTATCTTCAAATGTTCTATGTTTCATTTGCCTCAATAACCTTATGGAACCCTTTACCACCCCCAGGCCCCGTAGTAGCTGCCTGGGCTGCTATGGCTATAGTTACAGCACTGCTCCTATCTGCATGTTCCTTTTCTGCACATTTCAATGCAGCAAACCTAAATAGCCCCAAGTACTGCCCATTCTATTCTCAGTCTGAGTGCTGCTGTATAGGGGGTTACCATTTTTAAAATGAAACACTGAATTCATTTGCAATTTTTTAAATGTCTACCTTGAGTTTTCAACTGTTAACCTTCACCCTCCTCACCCCCAGTGCTGTTCATCCTTGCTGCTTAGTAGGAGACAAATATATAATTAGTTTTGAGTGACAGTAAACTCAGAGTAAAGGGGGAGTGACAGACAGCACACAGAGAGGAGAGTGTGTTTGTGAGTAGCAGTACATAGAAGATGGAGGTTACTGAAACTTCACTACTCGCACAGAAGAGAGGGGATTGTGGGCAGCAGTAAGGACATGGAGGTTAGACTACTTCACTGCACACGGAGCAGAAAGGGGTATTGTCAGCAGAAATAAGAGCAAAGAGGTGAAGTTGGCACTTCACTGCACACACAGAAGAGAGGGGATTGTGGGCAGCAGTAAGGGCATGGATGTTAGACTGGTACTTCACTGCACACACAGCAGAGAGGGGATTGTGGGCAGCAGTATGGGCATGGAGGTTAGACTGGTACTTCACTGCACACACAGCAGAGAGGGGGATTGTCAGCAGAAATAAGAGCATACAGGTGAAGTTGGCACTTCACTGCACACACAGAGCAGAGGGGGTTTGTCAGCAGGAGTATAAGGATGCAGGTGAGGCTGGCACTTCAGTGAACACACAGGCTACAGTGGGCAGCAGAACAGAGGATGTACAGCCAAATAATACAGTGTTGTATATGTCTGTGTGGGATTCTACATATGCATAAAAAATGATGAATGTAACGCTCTTATTTAGTTATCCGAATGGGAATGTTATGTGAATGATGGAGATGAAAAAAAAAATCCTAAAACTCTCCCTGTTTCTGGGACTCAACAAACCTTTTCCACACTATATTCTACACTTAAAGTTAACTTGTAAATGGCCACCATGTATAATTTCAAATAAAATCACAGTCATATAACCATTATTAGAGCAAACACCATGGTAGTATTACAATTCCTACAATCTGTGTCCCCTGTTGTACAGTATCTGATAGTATCTTGGTAAACAATTTTACATACTGTATATCCCAATGGATGGAATCCATATAAACTCAATGTCAATTATTCCATGTACTTCTATCATTGACTTCAGTTTCCCACACAGAGAGACCTTCAGTAATTCCTATATGTTTTCAATATATGCAGCGCCAACGAAAAATGGTGGATAAATTGAGTGAATGTGGTTAAGACAATATACCGCAAACAATAAACAATAAATTATGTACTGAAATTGTGTTAATCCGTGAATCAATCATACTTAATAAAAATGTGGAAATATACAACAAATGTACATTTATACATATCAAATAAATTGAAAAAGTTTTTTAAGACAAGTGCTGTACTTCTTTTTTCAAAAACCATGGGTGCAATAAGGTGTTCCAAGTGTGGAAAGTTTATACATTCAAAAAAAGAGTTTATAAATTCAAAGAAACAGAAAAATGTTCTGTGATAATTGTTGGGGATGCGGGCTAATGCCGTACGTCTCCCCTCGGGGTGTGTACTCACCACAATGTAGTGGCTGTAGTAAGCAGCCTGAAACGCTTTGAAGGAAACAGATTTTCCCGGAGCCGTGACGTCCTCGCCGTAACTCTCAACGGTCCCCTGCCAGCAGACGGTTTGTCTCCAAAATCATATAAGAAAAGAGCCTCTCATTGCGTAGCAATTTCAAAAAGGATTTTATTTGAATCAAGTAAAAACAGGACAACGAAATCCAAAATAATATTCCGATCGGCAGACAGGATACTCTGTAAACTCCTGTGTCTGGTGTAGCATAAAGTTGGGCCCTATCTCTCATTTTTTAACATGCAGGAATTGGAAGAACGGAGTGAGTATACCACAACGGCAGAAGATCAAATGACAGCATTGTATCAGGATATCTGTTCCTATGTGCCCATTCACACCTGACCGTTTTGTAGCGCGTCCTACGCGCGATGAACGCTCTACAAAACGGACCAAAAAGTAAATAGCATTGAAGTCAATGGTATAGTTCCCACCTGTCCGTATTTCCGCCCGTCCCGAACGCGCTACAAAACGGCCCACGCATGAAAAGGTCCCGAAGCGTTTTTGCTGCGTATTGGTCCGTTTTGTAGCGCGTTAGTGCCCATAGACTTCGACGGGAACGGACGAAAACACACAACAACCGGCTGGCTATTCCACACGTGGAATGAGGGAGGACATGCAGGTGGGATGAGCCTAACTTTGCGCTCCCAAACTACCAAAATCATAAATTTGGCCTTCAAAAGTCTGTGTAAAGGCACCGTGTTAAGTTTCTTCTCCTACCCCGGTTGAGCAGGAGAATGTTTAGATGGCTTCTTATTTTTATATATATAGTAAAATTTAATGATAATTTAACAATGAGTTTGTGTGGTTTTTTATGGGGTTTAACACAAATTTTATTCATTTTATGATCTGTTATTTGTAGTTCCACAAACCGGTGTAGCTCCCACATTGTAGATCCCAGCTCGCTGCATGAGCAAATCGCCAGATGAGAGTGTATATATGAAATTGGTGATTGATATGTACTGATTTATATTCATAAATTAGTACACATAAATAATTAATTTCATACCTATACCCGCTAATAATCACAGAGAGCACACATTTTAAACTCTATTTATGCTTCTATACGCCAACATTTAATTCGTTTATAATTATACAAAGGAGTCATGTACAGAACTTACCGCAAAGTGATCACCAATCGTTCCGGAGGTGGAATGCTGTCCCGCATGAAGGTGTCCTGACGCTCCAACTTGTCAGACAGCAATCCCAGTAACTCATCAAAACTGAAAATGTATATAAAGGTTTGTGGTCAATACTAGCAATTAGCAATATGAATACATGAACAACATATACATGTATTCCATTACAAGGAATGGGACAGAACAACAATAAGCACTAACAATTGTTTATGTACTAACCTCTTTATCGGCATGCGGGTGTAGTTGAAGAACTTATCCTCATGTCCACGTAGGGTCTGAAACATAGCCCAAAATTGCCCTCTCTCCTCACGGTTGGCTATTATCGGATGTATCCAGAATCTTCGCCTACTATCCTTCCTTCTCCACAACGCTATCAGACGCAGTGCTGCAACCACTGCTGCAGTCCTTCGTCGTTTGGTCAGCTCCATAATGCAAAAAATAGTCCAAAACTGCTCTCTGCAAAAAATCCTCCACACACACCACAAGGTCTTTTGCATACAGGAAAGGGAAATGCTGCGTCTCAGGAAGTCTTTTTCATTGGACGCTTGCGGAAAAACAGGAATTCTTCTTCATTGGATACCTCTGTTGTCGCTCCAAAGCGCTTCAAAACGCGCGTGCGACGCGCGTTTCTAATGTACAAAAACGCACTAAAAACGCACATGAAAACGCGACAAACTCCGGGAAGAAAACGCGCGTGTGACGCGCTTATGCAATACGCACAGGTGTGAACAAGGCCTATGTGTACTTACTCCCAAAGATCAGTTAGACACTAGACATCTGAACGCACATTTATATTCGCTGGCAAAGCACATAAATCAGCCAACTGACAATCTGAAAGCGCATTTATATCCATTGATAGAGCACACCAGGGTGAATATTGTATGTGCATCACAGCTTTAACATTAGTATGTGCTTAAAAAACAAAGCCTGGTGAATATTATATGTATGTCACAGCTCCAACATGTTCAAGCAAAAGAGCTAAATCAGTATATCTGTCAATCTGTGTCCTTCCTCCCATGAATTGGACAGTTGACATCAAAATTCACTGACAAGATAGGGCAGGTATGAATAAATATTTCTTGAGTCAGGCACTATCATCCATGCAATATGCTCAATCCATTAATCCATCCATATTGTGTTAATGATGGGGATGAGTTGAGGAGAGGGGGCGGTGGCTACAGTGCTATGCTTTAGCTCACTCATAGGAATTCCTATAAATTGGGCTTCAGCCTGTGTTGGAGCTGACAGCTAGCAGAAACAGAAAAAAATGTCTTTTATTGGACAACATGGGCACGAATCAGAATGAAACCATGTTTAAAACTAACAAATAACCCCCTCTTCTAACACCTAAAACTTAACAAACCACCTTAAATCTGACTAAAACACTACCTCTAATGGGTATATTTAATAAAGCAGTGAATTTGAAATTCACCAAATGTCCACTTTAGGTAAATCTTTTTGGTGCATGTGTTTTAAACGACAATAATTTATTCACTACCAGTGAATGTTTGGTGAAAGTTAATTTACGTATTGCTATTGCTTTGTAAATTTCCCCCTTAACTTACTCCAAGCCTTTTAAGTAGGCCTTTAACGTAACTCCCACAAAACCTAATACTAACCTAACGTCTTAAAATATAACCCCACATTAACCCTAAAACTGAAATGAATCCTCTGAATACCTCATCCTAACAATAACCTAAACTACCTACTATAACTAAATTCCCTCTTCTACAGTATAGTTGCCTTATTCATCACCATGCCAAAGCGTTTTGTTTTTTGTAGGTTTTGCATATATAAGGGCACTGAACAGAAAGGAATGACTTCATGAAGACAGCAGGTCTTCTCAGTGATAAAATACTGTGTTCTTTTCACAGGCGGTTCTTTAATTAGGCGAGTTAGGCAGTCGCCTAAGGCCTTGCGTTCACGAAGGCCTCCCAGCCGCCTAACTCACCTAGTCTAAAGCAGGGCTGGCGCTGTGGGGGGGGGGACAGAACAAAAAATCACCTTTGTCTGTGACCCGTGCTCCCCCCCCCGGGACTGCACTCCACATTCCCTGCTGGGATTCCGCTCCATCCACAGCCCAGTTTGCGAGTGGCAGGGCAGCCCCAGCAGAAGCATTGAGAACAGGAGGAGAGAGAGCTGTAGTTTGGGGACAAACAGTCCAGAGCGTTGCTATGTCCAGAGTCCAGAGCCTTGCTATGTCCAGAGTCCAGAGCCTTGCTATGTCCAGAGTCCAGAGCCTTGCTATGTCCAGAGTCCAGTGCCTTGCTATGTCCAGAGTCCAGAGCCTTGCTATGTCCAGAGTCCAGAGCCTTGCTATGTCCAGAGTTCAGAGCCTTGCTATGTCCAGAGTCCAGAGCATTGCTATGTCCAGAGTTCAGAGCATTGCTATGTCCAGAGCATTGCTATGTCCAGAGTATTGCTATGTCCAGAGTCCAGTGCGTTGCTATGTCCAGAGTCCAGTGCATTGCTATGTGTGGACCTAATCATAACACAGGCAAAAAAGGGTAAACTGCCCTTTCCCTTTGTCTGGTGTTGCCTGAACATGCAGAATAAAATAGTGATTGACAGAAAATATCCAATGCAGTAACATTTTAAGGGGTATGGAGGGGAGTTGCAGGGCTGTACCTACCATGGGGCAAGTGAGGCACTCACCTCAGGCGCAGCTGAGAGGGGGCGCAGCCAGGGCCAGCCTGGCTACGCCCCCTTGCCCCTGCTGCCATGGCGAGCATAGGGCGCCATTGGAAACAGGGGTGCCAGGTGGCCAAAACAGCCGCGACTCGGCATGGAGAGGAGGAGCGGCACAGGCTCCAGCTTCTCCTCGGATCCGTATTGCTCTCCCCACCTGTATGTGCAGAGGACTCTTCGTCCTTAATCACTTTTTCTATTTCAAAAGGGAAATGTCAAGGGTCTGTTTAGACCCCTGATATTTCCCTGAAGCCCCCCAACAGTGAAAAAAATAATAAAAATAAATAAATAAAAACAACCCCCCCCCCCACACACACACACACACACATTACTAGACATGTGCAAAGATTACAAATTAGTTTTGGACGAATTGAACGGAAACTAAAACTGTTTTCATTAGTTTCGTCAAACAAAAATTTTTTGATGCTATTTTGGATTTGGCCACCAGCGCACTCTTCGCATGCACGCCGCTATCCTGGAGACGGGGCGCATGACATCACTTACTGCACATGTCTGTTGCAGGGGCACAATTTTCTGTTCTTGCCTCGGGCGCAAAAGGTGCTAGTTACGGCTCTGGGGAGTTGTAAGGATGGTGCAGATATAGAAGGGCATTGGCCTTACTAAGTGCTTCCTTTGTTACTGCTGGTGACCCTTATGCAAAAGAAAGCAAATAGGTGGGATCTGGGAGTATATCTCATCTAATTATTAGGGACATGGGGGCTAGACTTGCATTGTGCAAGAGAAATGAACAAGAGTCACCAAATGTTGCAATTTTGTTGAACTTGGTGTTTAGCTGGGCTGTTTTATCCAGTTGAAAATTGAAGTATATGATATGAAGCATCAAATGCATTTGTGTACATTCAAAATTAGATTCTCAGAAGTTTCAGTCCCCTCTAACTGTTGACAAGCTGAATTACATGCCGACTTCCCTTTCTCTGAGGGATTGAAGCAGTAAAATATCCATGGCAGAATTTCCATTTCCACCAAACTGCCATACCATTAGAAAGTCAGGAGATGGTACCACACTCCCTCATGAAATTCTCTACAGTGAAAAACAAAACAGTTGAAGATGCCTAGCTGTAACAGATAGACACTTTTATTGGGAGTACACTTCCTTTTTCACAGATGATGTAGAGAAGAAAAACACTGCACTCAAACCCTACAACTGGAGTTTCTAAGAGATGTAGGAAAGGTTGATTTAATATAACCCAAATAGGACAATTAATTTGGCCTTTAAGCTGCGCTAATTTTCTCTAGCTAATTTAGAGCAGAATTATGCCCACTGTAATGTAAGGGCCCATGTACACCTCTGCTCTTTAGGCAAGCTGTAGTGCATATTACATAGACATATGTAGTGCACCTAAACTGCATGATGGATGGTGTATCATTGTTTTCAATGGTAAAGGTGTCAGCCTAATGTTGTTTGAAATCTTGCTTTTACATGTGTTTGTTATACAGAAAAGATAGAATACTGTGTGAAAAGTGCCTCAAATGCACTCAAACTGCACCTAATTGTGCGTACAAAATGCATGTGCTTCTTTTGGCATAGAGTTGGGAACAAGTCCTAAAAGTCAGAGCTGTCACATTGTAATAAACTAATTTAAAAATTTTGTTAAAAAAATATAAATAAATTAAAAGTCACATATAAAAGCAATTTGAGAAAAATTAAAGTCCCCTGCCCCCCACATACACATGCAAACATGCGTCGAGTGTGCCTATGTGTGAAAACGACGATTGCATCCATTATGTCACACATGTTACATATCGCAGCGAATGTCGCAGTGAGAGCAATAATTCTAGGCCCATCAATCACCGATAACACTAAACTGATAAAATAAAATCTTTTAAAGCGTTGCCTATGGCCAATTTTGGGTATGGTAGTTTTTTTTTGCGAGTTTGCGGGTTCACACAATTTTAAAGCTTGACATGTTTGGTGTCTATTTACCCGACGTGACCCTGTCTTATATATTTTACCAAAAATGTGGGTGAGAATAAATGTTTTTTAACATAACATAAGGATAAACTGTTTTTTTTTAAATTTCCGGTAATAAATAATAAATATTGTATAACATAATGTAGAGAGAACAGGTTTTTTTTTCAAAATTTTCGGTACTTTTTTCATTGTATAGTAAAAAATAAAAACCCCAGTGGTGATTAAATACCACCAAAAGAAAGCTCTATCTGTTCCCAAAAAAATTGTATAAAATTCATTTCAGTACAGCTTTGCATGATGGAATAAACGTCAGTCAAAGTACTGCAGCGCTGAAAACTGAAAAATGGCCTGGACAGGAAGGGAGTATAAACACCTCGTTCAGCAAGTGGTTAACAGACCAAGCTGTCTAGCAGAAATGGCTGAGAGAGGATTAAGAAAACCATTTAACACTGACAGGGATGCTTACAATGGGTAGATTTCAGGGGCAGACCTGGTGCCGATTTGTTCACGTAAAGGCCAACATATCAATCAGCCTTCTTCAGCATATACAGTTCTTGTAGCATATACAGTCCTTAGTAGCTTTCCTCAGCTCTAAGACTCTCCGCACACCTCTGTGTGACACTCACACCACTCTCCTAGCAGTGGATCCAACAGGTCCCTTGGGTCACCGACCTTCCTGACCTCTCCCCTCGTGGGCACTCACACTGCTCTCCCCGCAGTGCATCCAACAGGTCCCTAGGGGCACCTGGACCCTCTGGACTATTGTACAATGCTATCGGTTGGCACTACATTCACACGTTACGATTGTCGTACAAAAAGTTGATCGTATATGATTATCGTATGATAATCGTAAGGTGTATGGGCACCTTAACAGATCTCCAGAGCTCCAGATCCAAGCTACATTTAGGAAAACCTGGAAGGACCTGAAAAGCCAGGCTCTTCCTTAAAACAGTGTTTACATTCTGGACCCTCTCAGCCTCTTTGGCTGAGAGTCCTGGGTCCCAAAGTTGCCATACTACACCGTGGCATTGCCATGCACTGCCACAACCCATAGCAATAATAAATATAAGAAAAAAAAAGAGAG
Source organism: Nanorana parkeri (assembly GCF_000935625.1). Taxonomy (NCBI): domain Eukaryota; kingdom Metazoa; phylum Chordata; class Amphibia; order Anura; family Dicroglossidae; genus Nanorana; species Nanorana parkeri. Next base: position 97,606 of record NW_017306893.1, read on the forward strand.
GTATGTGTGCCGGCCCAACAGGGGCATAGAATATGAGATGCATAGCCTCAGTTAAGATTAGCATTGTTATATAGGTTAGAATTTATATAGTGTGATTTGCCTAACTATTTTCTCATAGCTAAATCCATGTGTTATCCTATGCTGCCATCTAGTGGCCTTTTGTTGTAACAAACATGCTTTCTGTAATTATTCCTCATGTGACGATGTATTTCCCCCTAGTGTAGCCCCACCCTTCTTCCTGTGTGCAGTACTTCCTGTGTCATGGGCACAGTTGAAAGCCACATGTAACAGGACACACATATAATCTGCACAGTACGTAGGAAAGGCATCATTTTCTGACCGCACAATACTATCACCATTCATCTGCTATTCCTGTTATCTGCTGTAACCCCTGATGTTAAAGAATAAACACCTCTTTTGAATGAATCGGTATTGACGAGTTCAGCTATCTGACGAGGATTGTCCGCAGTGAGTATATCTGCTTATACAGGCCAGGCATAGAGGTCTCAGCAAGGGATATATTTCGCTATCACAACGATCGGAGTCAGAATAGTATGTACAGTTGATGTTCAAGTTTAGAAACAAATAACTATGACAAATGCAACTTTCATACAGAAAAATATAACAAACTGATCTGGCCTTTCAGTAGACATATGGCCATCTGGTCAATTAGGTGTAGTTTTGTACAGCAGGGAGGGCTACAGATAACATCTGTTTTATTATGGAGGCTGATACAAGACCAGTAGGTGGCTTATTGTCTTAAATTAAAAACCTCTTTCTGATAAAAGGACATGGCAAAAATAGACACAAATATTGTTGGCAATACAATGTGCTACTCTGTTCTTTTACTTCATATGGTTGAATCACTGGATACTTTATAGAATATATTTTGACATCTGAAAAAATGTTTAATACAATTACTGGTAAATCAATTCATTCATCTATGAATCCTACATTAACCAGTTCGGGACTGCCATACATATATAAACAGTGCTGTCCTGAAGTGGTTACACCAAGATTACGGCTGGTGAAGATATTATTTTTACAGCCAGCGATGGCTCTCACATACAATTCTATAGCTACCAGATTGCTTGTATGCAGCTGGGTAGTATGCCCCTCCTCCCTGCCAACCACTGCTGCCAGCTATCATGGGCTTCCCTGTCCCTGTGCGGCCTGTGACTTCCAGGTCTATGCAGCTGGATTGAAGGGAGATCATCACACTCCAAGTGGCTCAACTCTCCTCATATCACTGAAACCAGAAGCACCCTGGATTTCATCACTTTTGGATTCAGCCTGTCATTTCTCCCACTGCTGTGGTTGGAGAAGAAGCTGGTAAAGTACAATCTGAGGGGTCCCTAGGTGACATTAGGGGTCTAATAGCAGACAAGTGTGGACACCCCGTACCCGCATGGATGTGCAAGTTCGCGTGTGCGGATGACAGCGTACAGCCGCATCCTCCCATAGGGAAGAACAGGCTGCTGCGTGCAATTACACGCAGGACTTGTCCCTCCCGGGATCAGCCCATTTATGGGAGTGCATGCTGCATGGGCGTGTATGCCCCATCTGAATGAGGCCTTACACACAATACTGAGTTCCTTATCAGCAGTAATTTATCTCAACTAATCTAAAATGCAAACATATAGTACCCTGGGAATCCTCTGTTATGTATTAAATATTTATTGAAAAAATATATTTATAAAATAGTTTCCATTTAAAATAGTAGTTTAAATGCTCTTTTTTAAAAATAATAAA
>NW_017306893.1:101704-104176 GCF_000935625.1 Nanorana parkeri
GTATATATATATAGATATAGATAGATATATATATCAATCAGTCTTACAGTCATGTTTCACAACAGCTGGCTTTTGAGCCAACTCTCTCAGCTCGGCTTCCCTGAACTTCCTGTTGAGCACAAGATCACAAGGAATAGCAAAGTCTCCAGCAGCTGCACATCTACTAGCGTGGAGAAGGGAAGAAGGAGGAGCAGGAGCATGGTTTGCCTTGCTGTTTCTGTGTGTTTGGGGAGACAAACACAGCTTACTAGCACACACAAGGGTGGCTCCAAAGGACCCGGCAACGTAAACAAGCCACCCTAAAACAGTGCTAGTGCTCAGGGGACCAGCTGATTTTTCAAGAAACTAAAACATTTAAACATCAAGAAGAAGTATGCAGTGCAAGTGATTTAATCAGTTTTTGAAATAGCTTAAACACATCAATATCACTTTAAGCTTTCATTCAACAATTTCCAGAGCTATACAATAGCAAAAACAATCTGTTTTGCTAATTTTAAATGTATTTTAAACACTCTTACACATTGTATTTAGCTATTTGACAGTAAAAATGTTTAAAATGGCATACTGTGGCTATATAGTAAAATATTGTAATTGTCAGAGAAAAGCAAAGCAAACATGCACTCCATGCTATTGCAAGCACCCTTTGCCATGCATTTAAGCACTCTGTGGAAGAAGTTCTGATCATTTGCTGGATATAGATGTTATTTATTCCTGATATTTTAGGACAATCTTAATTAAACACCTGTCAGTTAGAATTAAATAGGGATTAAATTGCGCAGTATGGAAATTCTTGATCCAGGGAGTTCTTATTTTTAAAGGTATTTATATATCACCAAAAATGTATACAGCACTTTACATACTGCACATTCACATCAGCCCCTGCCCCTGCTTACATTCTAAGATCCTTATCTCATATTCATTCATACACACGTACTAGGGCCAATTTAGACAGGAGCCAAGTAACCTGCCAGCATGTCTTTGGAGTGTGGGAGGAAAGCCATGCAAGCACAGGGTGAACGCAAACTCCAAGCAGTTAGTGTCCTGACCAGGGTACGAAACTGGAACCCCCAGTGCTACAAGGCAGAAGTGCTAACCACTAAACCGCTGTGCCATTTTCTGCTGTTTGGGTCATAAGAGAATATATTTTTACCTGTATGGTAAAACTGGGGTTGGGGTGAGTATTATTTTACCATTCTCTGGATCAACACTGTAATCGTTTGTAAAAATCTTCACTGTATCTTTTTACATTGAAATAATCATTTATATCAGAGGTAAGTGACTAAAAACTAGTTTAAAAAAAATGTAAAATCTGCAAAGCATGTATAATGTTCATTTAATATACTGTAACAAGGACACTCGACTGTAGACCGCAGGTGCAAGTAAAATGCAGTTTTATTAAGGGCAAACGCCATACATCTCGTTCCATCCACAGGGTAGACCTCCCCTGTTGCACCAGATAGCTTCCCTCGTGAGCCCTCACTCTGCTTTCTCAGCATTGTGTCCCAGCGCTCCTAGGGTCACCGTCCTTCCCGACCTCTCCCAGCCTTCCCTGGCTGTTCCGCGTGTCCCGCACGCACCTAAGTCTGCTGTGGCTCCGTGCTTCCTGCACCCACACAACTCCCTCTCCCCACTGAGCACTGGGCTGGCTTCTAATAAGGCTGCTATCAGCCACTTGATCAGCCCAAGCTGGTCATTGGTAACACCTGGCCCCAGGACTGGAGATATCATCCCACCCAGAGCTCTAAAGGTGCCCATACACCTTACGGCCCGATTATCGCAAGGTTCAATCAGCGGTAGTTAAAAAAAAAACACCTGGACGACTTGCGGTAATTGATCGTAATTATTTTCGTTTGCGTATCCGCAGTGTTAATCGTACGACTTTTGACGGACGGAAATGCCACCAACCATGCGAACATCGTACGATCGACCAAAGTTTTCAAACATGCTTGACCGTCAAAAGTCGTACGATTGTACAGTGCTATCGGTCGGGCACTACATTCACACGTTACGATTGTCGTACGAAAAGTCGATCGCATACGATTGTCGTACGATAATCGTAAGGTGTATGGGCACCTTAAGAGATTTCATGAGCTCCAGATCCCAGCTACATTTAGGAAAACCTGGAGTGGTACCACACAAACGCTTGCTACACAAGGTGAGAGTTATGGGTATAGATGAGGTGGTGTGTACGTGGATAGAGAACTGGCTACGGGAACGTGTCCAGAGAGTATCTGTAAATGGCACCTTTTCAGACTGGGCTAGTGTAATGAGCGGTGTGCCTCAGAGTTCTGTGCTGGGTCCCATATTGTTCAACTTATTTATTAATGACATCGGGGAGGGTGTTAACAGCGATATTTCCGTGTTTGCGGATGACACCAAAATTGGGAGGGTAATAGACACGGACTTAGACATTATAACATTACAGGACCTGAGGAGGACCTGGATAAAATAGGGGAATGGGCATTAATGTGG
>NW_017306893.1:104230-107559 GCF_000935625.1 Nanorana parkeri
TTACTTTACTTTTAGGGGCTTCGGGGAGATATCAGGGGTCTATATAGACCCCTGATATTTCCCTTTTAAAATAATAAAAGAGATTGAGGACACAGAGCTGTCAATCTCTCTTTCTGTATCCCCTGTTATCAATGAAGAGGAATCCTCTATACTGGGTGTTCCTGTTCATTCATAACATGAGGACAGAGTATGTTTACTATAACCACAATCATGAATGGACAGGAGGTGATGTAGATCACTTCCCATTCATTCATAATTGATGGTATAGTACACACACTCTGTCCTCCATTATCTACAAACACTCAGCGATCACTGATAAGTGACTGCTTGTACCGCTCTCCCCTCTGACACGCTGTCACAGGAGGCTGAGCCAGCGTTGTGAGGAGGAGAGCTCAGCCTCCTGTGAAAGCATGGGCTGTCTCCGCCCCCACACCGCTCTCCTAGAGGGGAGATGTGGGAACAGAGCGTGATGTGGGGGAGAGTGGGAACTGTATTTGTAGTCTTCTATAGTTGATGTACTCGGTCTAGAAAAAATGGTATCGGTGGATCTCTACTCACATCCAGGCCCGTACCGAGGTACAGACATGTATTAATATTGATGGGAGGCAGAGAGCATGCTGCCCGTGGTGTTTTTTGCCGTGAAGAATAGAAGAAGCTATAGCGGGGTGTGGCCTGTCAGGGAACTCCAGTTCCCAGCAGGCACCTGACGAGGTAACTGGCAGGATACCCGCTGTAGGATGCCCTGGCAGCGTGGTCAGCAAAGATTAGGGAGTGGCAGCCTGGAGCTGGAGGCACCGAGATCAGGAGCTGTGAGGGAGGACATTCTGGAGGAGAGCTGCAGTAGGTCTAGGTAGGTACTGATTGTTGTATATGTGCAGAGTGTCATTGTCTTGCAGTGTCATTTGTTTTCCAACCAAAAATAAATAAAATGCTTTAAAGTGTTATTAAACCCTCAGGTGTTGTTGCATATATGTACGGCTACCAAGCAGTAGATGTATGCAAAAACATTTTTTTTAAAAACCCTTTCAAACCGGTTTGAAAAAAAAAAAGGTATCAAAATCATGTTGTTTTTTTTTGGGGGGGGCCTTTAATGGTTTCTTGCAACGGGGCCCTGAGGTTTCTAGTTACGCCTCTGCTCAGCATGGAAGGTCTAAAAATCACAGCCGAAATAGCTCATCAGGCGCCAGCATTGAAATTACATGTGTATGCAAGCCTGCACACACACGGTGAAGCACGCGCGCAGACATGCACGCCTCTGCACACAGGTGCATGGCCAGACAAAGCTCTATGAGCCAAATGGGCCAAACCAAGCGCATGCACGGGTGCAGATGCTCGCACTCAAACTCTGGCTCTGGCTTCCTGACAACAGTAGTTTTGGAACTTTGCATTGTTTGTAAACAATATTTTGAAAACTGAAATCCAACATTAAAGCTAAACCACTGCAGCCTGGAAATTAACATTAATGTGCACATTAAAACCCAGAATTCACTTGGTGTCTTTTCCATTGCATTGTTATAATAGAATTTAATACTCCCTGTTTAATAAACTAAAAGAGCAGATTTGTGCACCTTTCAGTACTTTTTTATACTGTAGTGTAGTGCTAATCTGTCAGCTCAGTAGTATCCAGCAAGCCATTGAATCCAATGGAGTTAGGAAGACTACAGTAAGTCCTAAAAGTGCAAGTTGTTCATTTTTAGAGGTTAAACTGAGAGCCTCCTTAAGAAGGATTTTGTCTGGAGTATTATTTGGCTGAAATAATGCACACCAATAGAATAAGCAAAAACATATCCCTGTTTACATCCATCACCAACTACATAAAAACACTGTTCTGCATGCATAATATGCTTGTCTGTATTTATGTAGTCTTCATTCAGTATTCATATGTAAACAAATGGCTGGTTATTTCTGTCATATGATATTCATCTCCGGTGGCACTGCTATAAGAAAATAAAAATAGAAACATGATGAAGGAGCTACAGTAAATAAAATCTGCATGGACTGTTTTTTTCTATATAATAAAAAAATAACTGTAACTGTATATCTCCTTGGTTGTATATACAATATAAAGAAGGCTTTTCTTTATGCATTACGATATTCATTCTCATGCAAAATTCAAGAATTGTTTGAGATAACGGATTCTTGTAATAAAACCTTGAACTTTAAAAAGTGAATTTTAGTGCTTTTTAAAAATACAGTTGGTATAAATTCCTAAATCTGGCTTTATATTTCCGTGCTGTAATTAACTCCTTACAGAATTGACAGCAAGACTGGTAAAGTGTTAACAATTCTCTCTCTGATGCAAAGTGCTGCTGATCTACAGTATCTGTATCTCTACAGTATCTCTGCAAGAATGTCGATGCTCAGAGAGAACAGACAGAACAGTGATCCTGAAAAGGGGAATCAGTCCCTTGACTTTGCTTGTTTGTCAGGGATGTATGGGTAACAAAATAAACAATTAATCTTCTGAAAACAGTTCACATGGGTGTTGCTCATGTCGGGCACCTGGGGCATCTGTTGGTGAGTTTCCTAGGTTCTGACCCCGCAATGTATTGCTTTTTTTTTCTTTGTGTGCTGTCTAATCTATAGCACAGAGGTGGGGCCAGTTCTTCAAAACTCCTCCTTTACTCTGTGTTACAGCTAACACCATGCCCACCCATGCCCACTACTGATCTCAGCCTACCACACTTGAAATTGATAGTGGCCATTTAGTGCAGAGGAAGTTCAGTCACTGCCCACAGAGAACAATGTACCCTAACAATTCTCCTGCAGAAAGCTGACCATACATTGGTAGATTTTCAAAAAACGTTCCTGTGTAATGCACCCTTTTCCCTGTGCATTATGAACTCCTGAGCCTTGCACTCTTTATGCTATGTTGTAAAGTATATACTCCTTTCCACTCCTGAAGTTTCATGGTTTCAACAGTTGCTGCTTGCTAAATACTCCCCAACAGGGCCGGACTTGGACAAAAAATAGGCCCGGGCATTTTAGACAGAGCAGCCCAATCATGTGACCCCGAAGGCCCCACCCCCAATCCAGGGGTGAGGCCAAACATGGAGGTGAGGGGCGGTGCCAGTTGCTGGTAGGTACAGGAGGCACTGGCGGAACTACCAGGGTCGCAGCGGTCACAATTGCGACCGGGCCCTGGCCTTCCGCCACTTAGGGGCGCCCAGCGAGGAAGAAGAGGCCCCCCCGAGGTAGTGCCACTCCCTCCCTGCCGCACGGCCGCCGCAGCATGTACGGGCAGCTGTGCGGCAGGGATGGGAGAGGCTGTCACCAGCAGAATATGCTGCAGCACATTCTGCTGTGTGAGGACCCGACCCTCTTAGCCC
>NW_017306893.1:108946-146198 GCF_000935625.1 Nanorana parkeri
GCTGTGCGGCATGGATGGGAGAGGCTGTCACCAGCAGAATATGCTGCAGCACATTCTGCTGTGTGAGGACCCGACCCTCTTAGCCCTGCCCCTCTTAGCCCCGCCCCCTGACTGGCGAGATGAGAAAGATGGCCCTGCTGGAGAAGGAAGGTAAGTGTGGAGTGGGAAGGGGGGAAAGTGTGTGTGTTGGGGGGGTGGGGTGGGTGTTACACCAATGGTTTACAGGCTAGAACTATTTATTTTATCATTATAACTCATGTTATAATCTGTCTTTGGTAGTCGTAAATAACCCCTTTCATCAGGGCTTAACAGGTATCTACAGCTCAAGTTTTGTATCGAGTGGGGACGAACTAGAACCCCTGTCAGGGGGGTGTAGTGGGATTCTGTAGTGCTGACTATTATAATGTATTGCTGGGACTTGTAGTTCCGCATAGCTGCTGGTATTCTGCATTGATGTATGATGATTATACAGCAATGCACAATAGCACCAACTATGTAGGACTACAAGTCCCAGCAATACATTATATTTGTAAGTAGGGATACACCAGTGCCAATACTAGGCATTTTCACGAGTCCTTATACTTGTGAAAATGCCCCGATACTAAACGCAGCTACCGGTGTTCTGTCGAGAACGCCGATGTAGTCGAATTTGCCAAACTCAGCTTCTACTCTTGCGCACAAACCGGTATTATCGAGGAAACCGGGATTTATTTACAAAGTATTTTGTTTAAATTGTTAATTGTGAGCGTTAATATTCCACCCATCATTCACTGCCATGTATGGAATATTATTAACAGTCACAATTACCCTTTACAATCTAATACTTTGTAAATAAATGCCGGTTTCCTCGGTAATGCAAATACAGATACTGGGTCAGCGTTCTCGACAGAACACTGCCACTAAAATTTTGATCAAGCGGCTGCCCGAGGTCCCGCGCTTGCTGGGGACCTCGGCAGCCTTCCTGTTAACCATGCGGTGCCATGGCGGTGGGGGGTTGGGGGGGCCCTTCATGGTTTCTTGCACCGGGGCCCTGAAGGTTCTAGTTACACCTCTGACAGGAGAGATACAGTTGACTTGCTGGATGCAGAGATTAATAACGCACCGGACGCAGGCCTTGTTCACACCGAAAGCGCGTGCGTTCCAGAGCGGTAGCCGCGATCGCTTAGAAACTTACCCTCGCGTTTTGAGGCGGGAGGGGGCGTGGTGGTGCATTGAATTCAATGGCAATGATGGTGGTGCATTGAATTCAATGGCAATGGTGGTGGTGCATTGAATTCAATGGCAATGGTGGTGGTGCATTTAATTCAACGCAAAAAATAGAGCATGCCCTATTTTTTGCATTTGCAGTGGAACGGAATGCTGGGAAAGTTTTGCCACACGTCCGATCGCACTGCCGGCACACCCCTCCCGCCCCATAATGCGAGGGGAAGTTTCTCAGCGATCGCGCTACCGCTCTGGAACACACACGCTTTCGGTGTGAACAAGGCCTTAGGGATTAGTGATGCGCTGGCTGGACACAGGGATTAGTAACGCACTGGATGCAGGGATTAGTGATGCGCTGGATGGACGCAGGGATTAGTAACACGCTGGCTGGACTCAGGGATTTGTAACGCACTGGATGCAGGGATTAGTGACGCGCTGGCTGGACGCAGGGATTAGTGACGCGCTGGCTGGACGCAGGGATTAGTGACGCGCTGGCTGGACGCAGGGATTAGTGACGCGCTGGCTGGACGCAGGGATTAGTGACGCGCTGGCTGGACGCAGGGATTAGTGACGCGCTGGCTGGACGCAGGGATTAGTGACGCGCTGGCTGGACGCAGGGATTAGTGACGCGCTGGCTGGACGCAGGGATTAGTGACGCGCTGGCTGGACGCAGGGATTAGTGACGCGCTGGCTGGACGCAGGGATTAGTGACGCGCTGGCTGGACGCAGGGATTAGTGACGCGCTGGCTGGACGCAGGGATTAGTGACGCGCTGGCTGGACGCAGGGATTAGTGACGCGCTGGCTGGACGCAGAGCGCTCCAGGGGCCCAGCCTCCTCTGCCGCCGGTCTGATGCTGCCCCTTGTATGGCCAATACGCATGTAAGGGGCCAGGGCCCCTCATATGAGTATCGTCCATATAACCCTTGATGGCAGTCCTGCCTTTGTCTCTGTGCTAAGTTTGGCTCCTGTGACCCCCCCCGGAGCTCCTCTCACTCCTCACTCTGCTAGTGATTCCACCTCCTCCCGCCTCCTCCTCCTCCCTGTCAGCTCACCTTCTCCTCCTGGACTCCGTTCTGTGTGTGTGTCTTTAACAGGACACACGCGGCTCACTCGTCTGTCAGCTGGAAATGGGGGCGGGGCGGATCTCTGCTGTTCATCCTGGCCGAGTGGCTGCTCTGTGCTCCTGATAAACGGAGCACAGAGCGTGCCATCGGGCTTAGCGGACCGGCCTGAACACAATCAGATTGATTGTGTTCAGCCCGGCCCAGCCCACCGGGCAAGTGCCCGGTTTGCCCTATGGCCAGTCCGGCCCTGCTCCCCAACTATTTTATTGAAGTTATGCTCAGAAAAAGTGTTGGTTCTTTGTCTATATTAGGTGTGCAGAAAAGTCTATGTGATGGAATAGTTTCATGTTTACTTGTGTCTGCGAGACGCTTGTTTATGGCATAGTAATTAAAGCATACTGTATATCAGGGGTGCCCACAATTTTTTGTGTTCAGATCTACTTTTCAAATGACGAGCTTCATGAGATCTACCAACGGAAAAAAAAACTCCCTCGCTCTCTCTCTCCTGGCTGTCTCTCCTTGCTCCCTCCCCTGGCTGTCTCTCCTTGCTCATCCTCCTGGCTGTCTCTCCTCTCTCTCCTGACTGTCATTCCTCATTTTCTCTCCTGGCTGTCTCTCTTTGCTCTCTTGGCTGCCTCTCCTTGCTCTCTCCCCTCTCTCTTTCCTGGCTGTCTCTCCTTGCTCTCTCTCCTGGCTCACCTTGCTGTATTTTGCAAACAGTGTAGTGCAACAGGCTGTGTAAACTAATATTCTTTGATGTAATACATAGCACTTCAACCACCAGTATCCACCAGAAAGGTGTCAGGGAGCTTGGCTCAGCAGACTCAGGCTAATAGGTAATCATGTGTGCACAGCTAAATATACCAAAATGGAATAAAGGGGCCGCCATTCACACCCTTCGTCATCTACCAGCATCAGCTTTGAGAGCTACTGGTAGATCACAATCTACCTAATGGGCACCCCTGCTGTATACTGTGGGTACAAAAACTGTGGCATATATACTGTATAGTTTTATTTAACCATACTCCCATAAACACCCCCAACTGTTAGCACATGTTGACCACCCCTGCTAATTGCTGCGTCGCAATACACGCTGCACATCATTGTTGTGCTTAGGGTACCCCAAGTCTGTCACATTCCTAGCGACATCCGATAGTTCAGTATTTCATATGTGTTCTATGTCTGAAGTTCAGCTGTCACACGTCGGCTCTGTAGATCGAGAACTGAGTGGTCACACACTACTAATCGCTCAGTTCCTGATCTTCTCCCTGCAGAGAGTGGTAACTTGCCTCTCAGCTGTCAATCAGGTGCACTGAAAATGCACTTTGCAAAGGGAACAATGCTAATTCCTTTAATAAATCAACCTGACTGCCTCAAGGAGTATTGAAGAAGAGTGACTAACAGGGCTGTCAGATTCAGAGGCAGAAAGGGGAGTGGGGCTCAGACTTAAGTATAATGATATTTTAAACAATAATATTTGGGTTGATTATCTTAGAAATATAAGCTATTGACTCAGCAAAGTAAATATTAACCTTTCAATGTGTATGTTCACTTGAGCACTTGTGTTCTCTTTAACCACTTGCTGTCCGGGGCATTTTCTTACTATTTGCGCAAACTTGATAAAATATAAATGTTTGGCTAGAAATCAGCTTCAAACCCCCAAACAATGATATATGTTCTGAAAGCAGAGACCCAGCAGAATAAAAAAATGCTAGTTGCAATTTTTTATTTTGCACGGTATTTGCGCAAATGTTTCTCAAATCAGTATTTTTAGGAAAATTAAAATTTAGTGCACAGAAACATAATTTAATACCCACATTTTTGTAAAACATGAAAGGCGGGGTCACGTTGGGTAAATAGATACCAAATAGTCAAGCCTTAAAATTGCGTTTGCTCATGAAGCTGCAAAAAACTTCAATTTTAGATTGTAAGCCCTCACTGGCAGGTCCCTCCTTACCATCTTGTCTTGAATTGTATTTTTATTGAAATGTCTTCCTTATATTGTAAAGCGCTGCGCAAACTGTTGGCGCCATATAAATCCTGTATAATATTAATAATAATAATACCCCAGATTTCCCATAGGAAACACTTTAACCACTTGAAGACCAGTAGGGTCATTCAGTGAATAATCGACCCGAAGTGAATTGAGATGAATTCTGTTTGGCTATTTAATTCAGGCTTGTACGGCTCATTTCAGCCGTACATCACCTTGCTTTGGCTGGCTTCAGTTCAAATGTTGGATTGGCTGAGCCGAACCTACGGCAGGCTACTCGCTGCTCCGCCTATTCTCAAAGGGCCCGAACGGCAGTAAGTGAATAGCCGGATGCCGCCGAGCAGCAATCGGCTCGGCTATTCTGCTTGGTACCTCCGTGGTACCGATCAGTATAGCAAAACAGTGAAAAGAGTAGGAAAAAAAATGTTTACAAAAGTAAATAAATTATAAATCTTGAAAAATAAAGATTTCGAAAAAAATCAAAGATTATTGAAAAGAAGAAAGAAACAATTGGGCAGAGCTAGCAGTGACAGCTAGCTCTTCTAGCAGGTTCCGGCCAATGAATAAAAATGGGTGGATCCAGCCGTGACATCACAGCTGGCTCTGCTAAGTTGTCATTGTTTAATGACAGTTCAGTGTCCCCAGGTAATCTGGGGACGCTGATCTGTCATTTCAACTGGGTGGAGCCAGCTGTGAGATCACAGCTGGTTCCGCCCAGCAGTCATTTGCGAGTCTTTCGGCCGGTTGTAGACAGAGGTACCCAGTTCAGAGCAATATAGAAGTGAGATTTTGATGTAACTACTTCAGTAGTCAGTAGCAGAATAAAGAAGAGAGGGGTTAAAGTGGCAAAGGTTTCTACAGGTATCTATTTGCTGGTTGAGGCGATGAAGACAAGGAGAGTGTGAATCTGATAAGGTTGCGGCAAGAGAGAGGAAAAGGGTTGTTAAACAGGTTGCAAGGAGTGCAGCGGTGGTAGAATACAAGGTCAAAGGTGTTGTCATCAGAGTTTCCTGTTGGCCGGGACCTGATAGAATCTTCTAGCAGGTTCCGGCCAATGAATAAAAATGGGCGGATCCAGCCGTGACATCACAGCTGGCTCTGCTAAGTTGTCATTGTTTAATGACAGTTCAGTGTCCCCAGGTAATCTGGGGACGCTGATCTGTCATTTCAACTGGGTGGAGCCAGCTGTGAGATCACAGCTGGTTCCGCCCAGCAGTCATTTGCGAGTCTTTCGGCCGGTCAATGGCCGCTAGGCCAGCTTCGGGGGCTCTACGGCTATAGTGAATAGCAAGTACAGCAGCCCTTCGGTTCCCCTGAACCAAAGGGCTTCAACGGCTGAAGCTAGCTGAAGGATCAGCCGGTGCTACATCTGATCCTTCGGCTAGCTTTGTGAATAACCCTCCAGGTATTTACACCCCCTTCCTGGCCAGGCCATTTTTCAGTGTGCATCGCTGCGGTACTTTGACTGACATTTATTCCGTCATGCAACGCTGTACTGAAATTAATTTTATACCATTTTTTGAGGACAGATAGAGTTTTCTTTTGGTGTTATTTAATCACCACTGGGGATTTTATTTTTTACTATATAGTGAAAAAAGGACCGGAAATTTAAAAAATAACAGTTTTTCCTTATGTTATGTTAAAAAACATTTATTCTTACCCATATTTTTGTGAATACATAAAAGACGGGGTCACATCGGGTAAATAGACACCAAACATGTCAAGCTTTAAAATTGAGTGTGCCTGCAAAATCGCGATAAAATACTATACCCAAAATTGGCCATAGGCGACACTTTTAAAGCTTTTTCCGTTCATCAGTTTAGTGTTATTACTGAATAATGGCCCTAACATTATTGCCCTCACTCTGATGTTTGCAGTGATATGCAACATGTGTGGCTTAATGGGCGGAATTGTCGTTTTGACACATATGCGCACCCGACACACGTTTGAGCGCATGTATGTGGGGCTGGGACTTTTAACCACTTCAAGACCAGGTGTTTAGACCCCCTTCCTGGCCAGGCCATTTTTCAGTATTCAGCACTGCAGTACTTTGACTGACATTTATTCCGTCATGCAACGCTGTACTGAAATGAATTTTATACCATTTTTTGGTAGAGCTAGATAGAGCTTTATTTTGGTGGTATTTAATCACCACTGGGGTTTTTATTTTTTACTATTTTTTACAGAAGTGATGTAATACACATTACTTCCGGGTCAATTAACGGAGGAGATATCAGCGGCAGGAAGACGCTGAATCTCTCTCTGATCATTGTGGGGAGACCCGCCGAGCATTTCCTGGGCGCCGCACGGGGATAGCGGAGCCCATGGGAACCGGAAGTGGTTAAATATCCAAATACGGAAAGGGGAAGAAAATGAATGATTGAAACGAACAAAGCTTCACCTCATTCACTGAGATAAGTGAACATTCACTTTGCAAAGTGAAAATGCTCTATTACTTTAGTTGCAACTAAAGTAATTAAATTACCCTTAGTTGCAACACTATTGCTACAGTGTATTTTGTTTACAGAGTCTTTGAGCAAAAATTAAAGCATTATCATTTTTATTTTTACATAATGGTTAAATAAATGTGGTTCCTATGTAACAGCCTATTAACCCCTACATAACCTTAATTCATTCTTATTAGCATTTCTGTGTTTCTTTTGGCAGTCTTGGCAGTCTTTCTTAGTACACATCTGTGTTTTTATTTCTTTGTTTTCTTTCATTTTGTTCACACATTTTCGTAGCATTGCAGCAAAACATTTGCAAAAAAAAAAAAAGCCCTGTGTTTGATTGTAAATAACATTGTCATGTTTTGTATTAAAAACATCTACTTATTATTGCCCACTTAAAATGATGCCAAACTCAAGAGTTAACTCTTAAAAATGCATTCAAGTATCCTAACTATCAACAACAATGTAGCTTATTTGCATATGACTCAGCTGTAGGTCCTCAAATCATCTCTGAATTGGTGCAGACACTGTCCTTCCTTCTGGAGGGTGGCTACTTTTTGTTACTCATGTTCCCTGTGTGTGTTGTAAAGTAGCCACCGCTCCAAGCTTACTCCTGTGATGGACTACAATCTCAATACAAATTAGTACAATAAATGTGAGATTGTAGTCTATCAAAGGAGTAGCTTGGAGCGGTGACTACTTTACAACACACAACTCGGCAGCATTCGGCTATTCAGTCAGTGCCGTTCGGCCCCTATGTGAATAGAGGTGAACTACAGCGAGTGAGCTGCCGGAGCTTTGGCTCAGCCAATCCAGATGTTGGAATGGTTGAGTCGCAGTTATTCTGCACTTCGGCTCATCCGAACATGCAGAGTATGTTCGGCTCACCGAAGTGCAGCTGAAGGCAGCCGATGTACGGCTGAAATCAGCCGTACTGAGCCGTAGTGAATAGCCTAACGTTGTTCGGCTCACTTCACTACAGCCGGGTTACTCTCTTGGCTGCCTGTTAGTCTTACCTCATAGTCACTCAAGAAAGTGGCTATGTCTCTAGAGACTTCTGGCGTCATCTGTTAGCCAAAGTTGTAGTGGTCGAGCCTATGTCTGTGACTGGTGAGGGAAGAAGTATATCTAGGGAGAATGAGAGTGAGCTGTTGTAGACAGAGGTACCCAGTTCAGAGCAATATAGAAGTGAGATTTTGATGTAACTACTTCAGTAGTCAGTAGCAGAATAAAGAAGAGAGGGGTTAAAGTGGCAAAGGTTTCTACAGGTATCTATTTGCTGGTTGAGGCGATGAAGACAAGGAGAGTGTGAATCTGATAAGGTTGCGGCAAGAGAGAGGAAAAGGGTTGTTAAACAGGTTGCAAGGAGTGCAGCGGTGGTAGAATACAAGGTCAAAGGTGTTGTCATCAGAGTGGGTAGAAGTGTGTGACCATTGTGTTAGGCCAAATAAAGAGATAAGTTTGAGAAGTTGGGAGGTTGCAGCAATTTTAATAATAACCAAAATGTTACAGTCACAGAGGTTAATAGCTGGTATTTCAGAGTAGAGAAAATAGGGCAGCCAGGCAGAGAAGTCATGAAATAAGCATGATACCTGTCCAGGAGGCTGATAAATCAAAGCAAGCTTGGAGAGATTGGAGAAAAAACTTGAAACACACTTTGTTTGGATAGATGGTGTCCAGCTTCCCCTACCTTTCATCCACCTAGTTTGGATAAGTGAGTCCAGTGGAGACCAGCATGGACGATGACAGCTGAAGAGTGAAGAATCAGATTCCTGAAGCCAGGCAAGTAGGATAAGGGAGATGGCGACAAAATGGTTGTTTAGCAAACAGGCATTTGCAGAGGGCTGGATGGAAAAAAATCGAATAGTCTCCTCAATTCACACTACGACTATCGTATTTTTACAGTTGGCCCCGCTGACTGATGGACAGTAGCTGACAGACAGCACCAGCCACTGAGCGAATGTCCTATAGTTTATCAAGGACTGGTTAGAATTTTCTCTGTGAATATCCAGCTTTCCTGAGGAACATAGTAGACAGATTTAGGGAACAAACAAGGAGAAACACTGTCACAAGTGGAGATGGATTGATGGGCCACAAATTTGATGTAGGAGAATTAGGTGAACCATTAGGTGAACGCCGCCATTTCGGGCGGCGAGGGATCAGGTGACCGAAGGAGAGATCCACGCCTGTACTTGACAAGGAGACATTAGAAGGGGTTGGAAAACCAGAACTTAAAAGACCTTTTTAACAAGGAGACCCTCTTGGGAAACTGTCAGTGAATGTTTGGAGGACTGCCGGACAGATTGATCAAGTGTCACTGAGAGAGGGAAGTTGCCCTTCCTTAAGTGCTGTTCGTGGGATATGCATGTAATGATACATGCCCCTTGAAATGGCAGTTTCTTTGCTGTTATTATTTTAGAGTTTTGATTTATTTGCATGTGTTTTTTAGGAGGATTGGAGGGCCACCACAGAGCTTGAATTAATATCACGGTTTAAATTTAAGTTTTCTGTGTTGTTTTACTATATCGCTAGAGGTTCGCATGTTTGAGAGATACAGTACATGCCGAACCAATGAGGTTGATCACTGGCACTAATTCTGAAGGTTCCAGTGTTGATTTTTATTATTATTATTATGTTTGTGTGTTGAACCTTCTAGTCATATGTAAATAATTCACTTGCATCAATATTTGTTCACACGGATTTTCGTAATTTTACACAGATTTGTTTATTAACACTTTAGTGTGTAGTTGGTTCACATAGACCGAGCGCAACATATTTGCTTTACATCTATTCTAAACATTGTGTGTTATTACCATGGGGAGTTAGACTATAACCATTGTATCATCTTTACATCAATGTAATTTAAGTAATCTCCCTTTGGGTATATCTAAATCCATGAGAGATTAATATGTTCACTTGCACATACATAGGTAATACACATACTTTGGATTATAGCATGACAATATTTCCAGCTATATCGAGAAGACAGAGGGCATTTCTGGTTTTAATCGGTTTTCTTCCATGGCTTTTATAGGGGTTGTTTGGTAATAAAGAAGTCATAATGATAAATGCAATTCTGTATGAAAGTTTTTTTCCATTTCTTATTGTATCATTATAATTGTAATACTGGTGTTTTTTGGGGGGTTTTTTCTGTCTGCTAGACAGGTTTTTTTTTTCTCCTTTGCCTATTCATTTACTCATACTTGTAGACTCCAGACATGTGTGAATTTTGTAGCCAATAGTTTTTGATATTTGTAATTTGATAATGGATGTACTGCTGCTTTGAGCTTCATAGAAAATATAAATAAAATACCAAGAATATTTTATACACAAAAGGGAATGTTCAGGTGCATACTTGTGACGGCATTAGTAACCCTTACATGACATGAAGATACATTTTTGCTCTCCTTGACCTTTAAACCATAGAACACTTCTATTTTATAGATAATAGTCCATGAATAAAATCATAGCACCCAACAATGAAGGGAGACTTTTTTCTATGTTATCAATTCTTACTATATGGTTTCAGAACAATATATAGCCAACATTTACATATCACTTCCTTCTCCCTCTGCGCTCATCGTTTTACCTTCTCTCAGACTTGCTGCCTCTTATCTTCCTACTTTCTTTAGCATGTCTCATGAATATAGATTCAGATTAGATGGGTTCATAGCACAGCCTATATGAAGAAATTCTTTAGAATGTTCATACGATAATGCATGGCAAGAAAGATAGATTTACATTCTATATTGTATGGTAGATGTGGTTGTGGATGTTAGGCAAAGACTTCTGTTAAAAGTACATTATAGTGTATAATTAATCTTTAAAACACAAATTTATTCCAAATCTGAGAACATTGCATTCATGATTTAACAGACTCTCTCTTATTTCTCATCATAACCCATTTATATAAGTCTGTGTTATAATGAAATCTCCTTCTAATCTATTTTACACTTCAAAAATAATTCCTTTCCTTTGCAAACTTCTCAGAGCAATGTTAACTTAAGATCAAAGCAAAGACTAGTTACTCAACACTTTAAACAATAGCCAAGAAAAGTGAATAGACAATACAACCAAAGCAAAAATAAAAATGCTGAGCTGTAGCTTACAGTGAGGTATATATCATTGGTAAGCATGCATGTAAATGTTTGTTTTAAAATAATTTTTATTGAAATTCTATTATATGGACATTGTTTTGTACTATCTCGCTGTATTTTAACTTTTGTACAAATGTGTGCATTTTCTCACCTGCCTTCTTATAAATAAATAATTAAAAAAATAAAAATCATTTTTATTTTTTTTAATTCTTAGGTGGCAGTACTATGGATCTTATAGGTCTTTTGTTTATGTATTATTCATTAACCCAACATTATCAAGCTTAATTTACACAATTCAATTTCAATTAATGACACAATAGAAAATTATACTTGTAAATATTTTTATAGTATATTTTCATTTTTTCTAAATGTTGATTTTGTTGGTGGTTGTAGCATGTAATTCATAGGATGTATACTCGTAGTTTATTACGAAATGTTATGTGTGCAAGCTAATTTTATTTGCTATTTAGTAAAGTGTGGTATATTTGAATTAGGTACCCAGCCATAAAATTCCCTTTAGCTCTTGCCCTCTTAAACCAGCCCCCTCTTTCCCACTACAGCTATACTGAATGTGATTACTCACTCAGTGTGATGGTTGGCAGAAACCTTCAGCAAATCCAGATTACATTTTTTTCTTTCTGGCCTTTTCTGCAAAGTAGAACCCCATATACACTATATTGCCAAAAGTATTGGGACCCACCTCCACATCATTGGATTCAGCTGTTCAAATCACCTCCATGGTCATAGGTGTATAAAATCAAGCACCTAGGCATGCAGGCTGTTTCTACAAACATGTGTGAAAGAATGTGTCGCTCTCAGGAGCTCAAATCCTTTCTTGTTTTTATGCTAAAGATGTATACAAATACACTGTCACCTATTACAGTACTGTATCACTGTATTTGTACATCTTCATAAAATAAATTGAACAAGAAAAAAAAAGGGCAAATCATGTTTTCAGTCTGTGGAGTTGATTTACTAAATGAATAGAGACTGGTAACTTGCAAAATTAATGTTTGTAAGTTTAGTAAATTGTATTCACTTAGTCAATCAATAAGGTGTTAGCAAAACATTTTTTTCTTTACTTTTGCTTGCACCTGATTGAGTATTCAAAATATAGCCCTAATCCCAATTTATCACATATTGGCAACATTGAAAATTAGGATTTACGCAGAAAATCATAATTTGCAGATGACAGAATACCTTTGTGTTCTTTTCATAAGTTTTATTGTGAAATCTTTGGCACCTACTTAAAATCATAGGATTAGTAAAGAGAATCAGTAGGATTTTTTGAATGAAAAGAATTAGAATGTTTACATTTGAGTTTATTATACCTACCCAGAGGCTTTGACAGCAGGATGTAACCACCCTCATTGAATAATGCTCATTAAATTACCAGCAATCAAGTTTTATTTCCCCACATGATATCTCTTAAAATTATACTTTTGTTGACTGGCATTCATTAAAATACAGAAATAATCATAGTAGAATGCAGTGATGTGGCACAAGACAAGAAAAAGAACAAATACTGTAAAATGGGAAAAAAACTACAATAACAGTGGCAATATTGTTTGGTTCCATGTAAAAGCAGTATATATTTTTTTAACAGTTGATATCTCAAATTGAGCAGTTAATATGTCAAATGGACTCAATTCATCTGTTTTGCTTACAATTTACAGTCTAGTATTTGACACCCCTCATACACTACGCACAATAAAGCACAACTGATACGGAGCACAATCAGCAACAGCCAGTCATAAGAAGGAGAGGAGTTTTTTTGAGGCTCAGCTGAGTTATAATATAAAGTTGTGGAGGAGTAAAAGGTTCACCCAGGAGATAAGATGTATATTTGAGTTTATGTACCTGAAAGTTAGAGGCATGGGGTTGCCATAAACAATATTTTATTTCAATAGCTTCAATAGCTGACTTACTTCAAACTTCCACTGCGTTTTGATGGAGACAGTTCAGGGTCACTAATTTTTTTAAGTACTTTGTCTGTTTCCATTTTTTAATCCTAATTCTAAAATTGTGAATGTTGCATATCTCAATTTTTACACTGCGTTTGTAACATTATATTGAATTACACCACATTTACAGGCCATATTTGGTATTTCGGAAAATTCATGATTAGTTCCCCAATATGAAAGGAATGAGGGTAGTTATTGTAATGCAAGCCTCCCCATTTCTCTAAGTTTCCAGTTTTGTCTTTTGTTTACCAATTTTAAAGTTCCAGTTACAAACTTTCCAATTTGACAAAGATTTTATATATATATATATAAAGTGCTAACACATCCATTAGAATACCTGGAGCTCTTACAACTAGAAAAGTTTACTTAATTACTTAGCTATTAAATTCATTATAAACACCCCCTCCTTTATTTTGCAAATTTACAGCTCAAAGGAAAATTAAAAAATACAATACTAATTAGGGATGCACAGATACTTTTTGAGTACCAGTGCAGATACTTGGCATTTTCATGAGAACTACCAGGGTTGCAGCGGTTGCAGCTGGGACCTGGCTCTGGCACTCCACCACTGTCCTAAAATTATTAGTCTGTATTATTTTAGAAAACCTGTCACATGACAATAAACAAAAATGTATCAGTACTCGTACTTGTAAGTACTCGGCAAGTACCAGTACTCGTACTCGCAAAACTGGTATCTGTGGATCCCTTTATTTATATTTATAAAAACAAAATCGTACATTAAAACAGAGATGTACAAATCCCAGGAGCTCCGTGTGCTCCTTACAAATGACAGCTGCCTCCTAATTTTTGAATTTTTCTCTAGTGTAGTCTTGGAGCTCAAAAGTATCGGTACATGTACTCGTACTTGTACCGAGTACTGTACTTGGTATCTGTGCAACCCTAATACTAATAGATTAATTTGCATTGTTACTCTTAGGGCTTGTACAGTACATGTAGTTTCTGGGATCAGAAAGGCCAGTCTGTCAAATACTCTCCCCATGGGGTTGCTAGCCAAGTGAAATGAGCAAGATAAATGATTGTGGCATTATCCCAGCCAGCGAACATTGTAAGCAAAGCTTATCCCGCTATAACAGAATGTGCAGCAAAACAGATGCTTTATTAAGAACTTTGGTGTGATGAGCCAAGTGGCTTTATATCTCTTGTCGTTCCTATCTTTTAGGGTACACATGCTGGGATTTAGCTACTTGCAATGGGCACCTCTTCTGATGTGTCTATGTATGTGGTCTTGGGTCTAACGATTCCTATTTTGTTTCAACTGTACTATATGCAGGGAAAACAAAAAGTTAGCAGCAGTGTGTAGAAAAGCAGCATACTTCTCAATTCAAAGCAGCATACTTCTCAAATCAAATATCTAAAATCAAATATCAAAACCAAAATACACTACCTTCAGGTAATGCTAGTTTTATGTATTCTGCTTGCCAATAACTCCATGGGGTTGATTTACTAACCTTATAAACACACCACGAACATGTATACACCTCTGTAGTGTGTTCCCTCCCAGCATGATCTATGGGTGGAATCTAAACACCTTTGTAGTGTGTACACACCCAGCAGGTGTGTTGTGCAAAGCCAAGCATGAATTTGCAAGGTGATGTTGTGTAAATTAGCTCTATGTTGTGTTGCTTGCGTTGATGAATGCAGGAATGTAAATGCATGAGCTAACCATTTTTGTCTAAACTGTGAAGCAGCATTATATATGCATCATGTGCATGATTTTTCCATATATGGCATTAGTGGAAATATGCTTTTAGAGACTTTTTGGTTGATAAATACTTTTTGCTGTGTAAAAATCACACGCACCTAGTGCGTGTGTGTGTTTAGGTTAGTAAATCAACCCCCATATCTCCCAACAATAACTAATCAAATAATGTATAACCCTATACAAACAGACAGCAAAAAAAGCAAAAATATACACTAACCAATAGGTTTCAATAATCAATACAAAAACCTCTGGTTGCTTGGTTCTCACATAAGATGACCCAACGTGGTAGACAAGCGAAAATAAAGAGATCTTATTTTTATTCAGAACACAAGATCTAATTCTGCTCATTAGTTCCATTAAGTTGGTTACCTCCCAACCTGACCACTCAGCTCATTAGTTGCTCATTAATCTCCTATGTTCTCTGTGGCATCAAGTTGCTGACACTCACATGACTTCTTGGCAAGCCACATGCCCATACAATTGCTCCCAGCAGTTTGTCTGTACACAAGCCTAACTGATACAGCTAGTAGAAGCAAAATATTGCAAACAGAAGCCACAATTAAAATTATAACAATGTATTGCACTCACAAGGGTACCACGGTAAAAGCATTGCAACTAGGGATGATCAGATACAAGTTCAGATACCAGTTCTGGTACTTGGCATTTTCATGAGAATTACCAGGGTTGCAGCGGTTGCAGCTGGGACCTGGCTCTGGTGCTCCACCACTGTCCTGAAATCATTAGTCTATATTGTTGTAGAAAAACTGTCACATGACAATAAACAAAAATGTATCAGTACTTGTATCTGAGAGTACTTGGGCAAGTATTAGTACTTGAAAAATGGTTCTGGTGCATCCCTAGTGTATACTTATATAAAAAAAAATCATTATAGTCAAAAATTTAAAAACAGGGATGCACAAATCCCAGGAGCTCCATATGCTCCTTAAAAATGAGAGCTGCCTCCTAACTTTTGAATGTTTCTCTAGTCTAGTCTTGAAGCTGGAACAGTATCTGTACTTGTACTTGTACCGAGTACGGTACTTGGTATCTGAACATTCCTAATTGCAACACATCCTAGTCTCGGAATGTCCCAGTTAAGGTTTCAAATTTCCATCTTCTTCCTCTTGATTTTATTATAATCAAATTAACCCCCTCTAATGAACTTGGTGCTCTGCATACCTTTTTAATTACAGATATATTTTTGCAAATCTTTTTAAAACCTTGCACTCTAAATCCAAGTTAAAGCGGGTAAAATGTATAGTATCTCCACTGTTTTTTATCTTTTGGTTTTTCCAGGGGTGAGGTCTTCTTGCTGTTGTTCACATTTGCATCCTTTTGTTGCAGTGGCAAATCTAAGAAAGTGAGTATCAACTCTTTAAATTACAGAAGTAAACATAAACCGTCCTCAAGAGCTATAGGGATTTAGTATTGATTCAACCTGGCTGCATTCACCCAAAACTGAAACATACATTTTGAATGAACTGACTCTTTAAAAAATGTTTCCTTGCTTAAACTATGTATAAGGTTCTTGCTATATAGTATACACATTTCTGTCTTAAATGCCTATACTACATTTGGTACTTTAAAAAAGTTAAAGCTAGTAAAGGTAGCCTCTGGACTAATGACACAAATTTAAGCAGATAGTAATTAATAAATCATTAAATTTATTTTTTGGAACATGCCTTTTGCAATCTCCTAAAAAGTAGCACTCAGACTGGGAGAGGTAGGGGAAAAACTTGACAAGATACTGTACATTCTGAAAAGGGGGAGAGCATATTGAGTAGAGGGATAAGTGGATCAGTCTGCTGCTGCTCTTACACTGTCACACTGTTACACGTTGGTTTTGGTGAGAGGAAAACACTTTATTTCTTAACTATAACTGGTGCCATACACACGCCTGTGCTTCATTATGATGTCATGCCAAGACTAAATGGGCAGAAATACAAATTGATTAGCAGGTAAAACAGTTCCCTTATTTCATTTGTGTATTTAGCTGTTTACATTGAGTTCCATTTTATTTGGTGCTAGACAAAGAAAATATTGACAACAGATATTTTTCATTACACATAGGCTTTATAAAATTAAAATTTTAACACGTTTTTTTTTGCATTTAAATAGCACAGACACATAACATGGTGTGATAAGGTCAGATTGTTGCAGTGAGGTAGCACCTTAGTGCAGCCCCATTAAATTCAGAGGTTCCAGATTAAGTGGTTTAGGCACCTTATGTGGCTTTCCCCCAAGAGGTACCCCTGAGAGGTATACAAGCCACAGCCAACAAGCAGGGGTAACTAGAGCCAGAGCATTCTGGTGAGATTATATTTCTCAACCAGCCTAGATATGTCTCCAGGCAAAGGGAAGCTTAGACTAAGCTACTCAGCTTTCCCCATTGACCTTACAGAATAAAGCAACCTAAAAGTGGATAGATTCGTGGATGCATGGATGTGTAGGTGGATGAAAGGTTGAATATGACTGCTTTAAAGTATACATTTTAAGTACAGTAATACCTTGGTTTACGAGCATAATTCGTTCCGGAAGAATGCTTGTAATCCAAAGCGCTTGTATATCAAAGCGAATTTCCCCATAGGAAATAATGGAAATTCAGATGATTCGTTCCACAACCCAAAAATATTCATATAAAAATGAATACAATACAGTAATACAATATAATACTGTACAAAATATAAAGAAAAATAAATCAATTTCCGGTTACCTTCGATGCTGGGGTGAGGGGGACAAGAGAGAGGAGGATTATTGTGTAGGACGACTTTCACTATCATTAACGGAATCACTGCTATCTCTCAGCTCAATGGAATCTTTTTCATTTTGTGAAACCTTAACAAGGAATCTATCCAATGTGACATTGCATTGTCCTTAAACAGACTTATCGCTCGCACTGCTACAGCCTTATTCGGGTGGTGCTTTTCTACAAAATTTTGCTCTTATTGCAAGACATTGCTTGTAAATCAAGGCAACATTTTTCAGAAATGTTTGCTTGTCTTGCAAAACACTCTCAAACCAAGTTACTTGTAAACCAAGGTATTACTGTATTCATTTTTATTTCTGCATCTGTAAAACTAATAAACTAATTTTATTACATAGCACAAATCTTGACTATGTTTTTCAAGTCAAATGTCACAATTAATGTTTCACTTATATAGTTCAATCTCATATAAGAATAAGAAAGTATCTAGAAATAAATAAGAATTCCAAGTGTAGGGGAGGGAATTCGTAAGCTATGTACTTGACAATAAACTCTCAGACATGTTTACTCTGAGAAGACTGATATGGGTGGTGGTGGAACAAATGAGGTGCTAGTTCAGCTGAAATGGCTTTTTGTTTTGTACAACTTTGGATCAAGAGAGGATCAAGACACACTATGGATTACTCCAGATGAAGACAGAGAGAGCAAAAATAAATCCCCTCTGTTTTTAAACTACTCAAGCTTAGCCAAGCAGATTCTCCCGATAGTCATGAAAAGGAAGCAAACAAATCACCAAAAATCATCTTGTCACTACATCTATACATGCAATATTTTAGGTCATTTTGTAAAAGTAATAATAAATTAGTTCCTTTTCTTATTTTCAAAAGAGGGTTTATTTACAACAGTTGAAGACCCCTGCAAAGAATATAATGTTCTGTAACTTTAAGTACACAATGCCTTTAATATTCTGTTTCCTTTACAGGTCCCGAATATATTATTATTATTATTATTAAGGATTTATAGAGCACTAACAGTTTGTACAGCACTTTACAATATAAGGAACGCATTACAGTTACAATACAATTCAAGAATGGATAGGTGACTATGATTATTTTTCACAGATCTCAAAGCAAACAATGAAAAAGTATTTCCTAAGGTAGTTACAAAGCATCATATTCATTGATTAGATATGATCTATATCATGGTCATGTCATTGTCCTTCTTCTAGATAGTCATTAATGTAAAGTCTTTTATTGTCAAAAATCCCTGCTGGTCCTACCATCTGCACCCATATCCATTAGTCATTGGGCAGAACAAAAAGCTATGCAGCTCTAAACATTGACAGGGTTATTCACTAAAGGGTGAAGAGCTTGGAGAAGGCAGGAGAAGGGAACAATCTAGGACAACATCGCTGAACTGTTAAGTGGCCTGAATTGGAGAATGTTTCCAATTCTGTCCATATATTGTATGTACTTCAAATTTAGCGGTCTGCCTGGAGTTTAAATTAATACAGGTCATAACCAACCAGTCATTCAAAAAAAACACGAGCTGTCAATTTTTCAAGGGACAAATAGTTTTTTTTGTCAAATTGTTTTTATTCAAATTTTTATAAGGTATAAAGAACAGGGCCGTAAGGGGTGTATCCCCGGCCTAAAAGTACAGTGTCATAAAGGCACCAGAGCCTTAGCATCTTAAACGCCCAGACAAAAATAATAAAAATCCAAAGAAAAAACAGTAGCAGTAAGTTAGCCCGCCCAATCCCCAACAATCCCCCACATGCCTTCATAAAACGAAAGATGGGAGAGATTATCTCTAGATCAGTAAATCTGCATCGTAGACAAGGGTATGAGTCTTCATGTCACCGGGAGCATAAAAATGAATAAATATAAGAAAAATGAAGAAAAAAAGGACTTAAAATGTTGGCAGTTGAGTCACTGTCTGGTGACAGGACAGCCAGAGATCCCAGATCTTGTAGAACTTAGGAGACCAACCTCTAGATTCATACGTAACTTTGTATAAGGGCAAGGCAGAATTCACCAGTGATTTCCAAAATACTAAAGTGGGAGCGGCTGGGCCCTTCCATTGAAGAACAATGGCTTTTCTAGCATAAAACAGCTAAAAAACATTCTAGCATTACGAGTTGGGATCAGCGGTTCAATCAAACCCTGGAGACAAATCTCCACCGTGAGGGGAAGGTCAACAGCAGTAAGTGTCGAAATAAAGTCACATATCTCTCCCCAATATCCCTGTATGTGAGGGCACGACCATACCATGTGCACAAAGGGACAAATAGTTAAACTATAAATGTTACAACTACCTATTTAAAAAGATGATTGCTAGATTCCTTCTAAGTATGAAGTCTGTCTGTACCGACAATAATAAAAACATCTAAAACAAAAATGTGCTTATCAGAACAAAACAGTCTAAATGAACCACCCATGCAAAATATATGCATATGTATAGTAAAAATACACTGTATATGCAAGCCACAAATAGCAAAAAAAAAGCACCTATTGCTGAATAAATTTCAAAAAGCAAAATCCATAGACAAAGTTTCCCATTAAAAACATTAGTCCAGTAAAAAACAATAAATATGTACAGTATATGTATCAAGTGGCCACTTGAAGGGGAAAAATACAAACCTCAAAAATGGTTGCACAGTACTCCTTCAGCTGAAAATCCAGTTAAACATCCATATTTGACTGGCAGTTTATCTATGCAGTGGAGACTTCTATCCGCACGATAAACATTGAGCAAACACAATTTGTCTTTGCTGTTATGCAAATGGGACTGTCAACCAAATGATCCTCCACAACTGTTGTAATCCACAGATTAATGTAAACTGTGTTGTATTGTACTGTAATGGCAATACCGGCAAAAAGCAAAAAAAGATGGTTGCCCTTAGTATACACTATTGTTATATATGCATATGTAGAGATTTCATAAGTGGTTAGTACAGTCTGCTGTAGTCTGATAAGCAGATTTTTCTTCTAGAGGTTTTAGCACTATAAATGAATTATACATTTTAGAGCTGGCTGGATGATACCAGAAAAAAGACAACATAAGGAATTTCAACAAATATAAATTCCACTGTTATTTACGATGCTTACAATACCATAATTCAATGTCGTATGCTCAATAAAAACTTTGTGGTAATCATTTAACTACCTCACATTATAGTATAGTCAGGGCCAGATTTCCCACAAGGCCACAGAGGCCTCGCATTGGAGCAACAGGGAGTAGAGGAGCGGCACAGCTACCGGACAGGTAGTTTTTTCTTTATTTAGCCCTGCTTGTGGCAAGCAGGGCTGAATGTACACAGTACAGCTGCACGTTTGGTACAAGTGATCTCACCAATGTTGTTGAGATCACTTGTATGCAGCCTGCAGGTCCGTTCCCCCTTCCATGGTCCTTCACCCTCAATGGTCCACCCCACCTCACCTGGCTGCAGTAGGGAGTAGAGGGGCAGCACAGCCACCGGGAGGCTAGTTTTTTTCTTCATTTAGCCCTGCTTTGGGCAAGCAGGGCTAAATGTACAGCTGCTCATTTTGTACAACTGATCTTGGCGATGTAGTTGAGATCACTTGTATGCAGCCTGCAGGTCAGCCCCCCCCTGCTGCATGGTCCCCCCCCCTCCATGGTCCGCCCCCACCTCACCTGGCTGTCTCTGTCCCCACTGTGGTTTTCAGGGTCCCCCGCTCTTCTGGGGGACCTGGGACCACGTCAAGCAATCACTTCATGATGGAGAGCGGAAAGCAGAGCAGAGAACATCCGTTCTCCGCTCTACTCCAAGAGCTGCACTTGCAGCATTCCCCTCTCAGCTATCACAGGAGTGTGCTGGAACTCCTGTATTGGAGGTGACAGGTTCAATAAAGAGAACCTGTCACCTCAAAATGCTATTACACAAGGGCTTGTTAGCTCCTCTGTGATAGCACTAAAGTTAAGTGGAAAAAAAGTGGTTTGGCGGGGAGGGGGGTGCATTGGGGCAGCAGAGAGAGTAAATCCAGCCCTGAGTATAGTACTTGCTAGTTTTTTTGTTAGAACCGTTTAATAGAATCAGTAAGCAATGCTGTACTATTCTGTTTCAGCAATACATAGTGCATTAGCATAACTGAACACTATAGGTTTCTGCCACATGTGGAGGCAAGCAGCATGTCATTGGAACACTGATGTAAAATATTTAGAATGCAATTCAAAATAGGAAGAAATGCTTCAAAAGAAAATAAAAAAAAAATGGGAAAAGGTGTGGACTAGAAAGTTGTATATTGTAGAAAAACTCATAATAGAGAATGACAACCAGAACATAATGTTAGCATTATTCAATGATGAAGCTTCATAAACTGCTCTTTAGTGTTGAAGCAGCAGTGCCAGGAGCTCTGCAAGAGAGCAACTGTTCAACACACCACCCACCGGAAAGCTCCACCTACTTTTAGTTTTATCTTGTTGAAGAAGTGACTGGAACAATTTAAAGTAGATGTATATACAATCACTAAAATCTCATATAAGCTTTAGCATATCAACTTTTTCATTGATGCCTAAATGCCCTAGTCAAATTACACAGAATTCACATATATTGCTTCATTTAACAACTCTATGACTAAGGGCTCAGTCACCTGTCCGAACACCTGTCCGAACCTGTGCGGTGCAATCAAAATGCTACAAGCACTATTTTGAGTGCATCGCACAGTGCCGGACCGCAGGCACAATGTGCCTTGCGATCCCGTGCGTTGGATCGCATTGCGACTGGAGGGCGTGGCTATTCACTTAAATGGCCCGCCACGCACCCTCCTACCCAACTAAAAAGTGAGCCGGCCGCAATGCGAGGCAATGCATTCTGGCCAAAATCGGGCCGGAACGCACTGCATCTAGTGTGACTGAGCCCTTAGAGCCCATTTACACCAGGCTGTTACTTTGTGGTGGGTTTAATGCAAACCTAATTTGCAAACCTACATCATTTTTATATTTTGAAATGACATATGAGGCTTTTACTTAGTACACAGTTTAATTTAAAGAAAAACAAATGTGCAAAAATGTAAACAAAAAAAAATATTTTTAATAATGCAAATGTATGTGATGGTTAAAGGCTGAAGGCTTTCAGTTTGATAACTGAGGCCTCTAGCCTGCATGTGATTATTATGTTAGAGTTCACATAGTGATTACATGATTGGGAACCACTGTGATTGGGGATTGAGAACAGCGCTTTACAAAGGAGAGGACATTTATGAATGTATTCCCGAACAGGGCATAATAAACATACTGATGGCAGGGTTTAATACAATTTCAAAAGTTGTTTTCAAACTTTTTAAACATGCAGCTTTCATTAAAAGATTACCTGGTGATTGTGCGATAAGGTTCTTGTTTAGGTAGTTCCTGTTATGGATTTACAGTTGTGCTCCTGCATTGTCATCGTCTCACATATTAGACATGTAAGCCGGCAAAAAAAAATGTTCATTTCGGATTTTTCATTTTTTGGGGGATTCAGGCCCGAATCTGGGTGCTCCCTTTTATAAAGGGGGCACCCAGGTGCCACCCCCCATCCTCGTGGGTAAGGGGTAGTTGTTACCCTACTCATTCACCAAATAACAGTAAAATAAGTAAACACACCACACCGTACTACAAAGTCCTTTATGTGAAAACAAAAACACAGTTTTTGATAATTCCTTTATTAAACCCCCCCCCCCCCCCCAAAAAAAAATATCCATCAATGTAATCCACAAGTCAATCATGTTGTCCAGCGATGTAGATTCTCGTCAATTATGATGGATGATCGCCGACTCACTAATAGAAAACATTTCAATTCGGAAACAAAACAAATCTTACATGTCTATCACATATGCACTTGGTGGAGTCTACAAGCAGCCTTGTTGACATCTATCACACATATATGGTCTATCAGAAAGCAGGTCCTGAAGAATGATATGCAGCTGTCGCTAAAGTGAGTGCATGCAGACAGGGAGTGGCTGACGAAAAGGCTGGAGGTGGTCAGTGGTACTGGGAAGCAAAATCTATTTAAAAAAAAGGTGAAATCAAGATAGCGTAAAAAAGGGCAATTGTTCATGATACATAGTTCTTTAGCAAACTAAATCTGACACTATAACATTACAGGGGGATCTGGATAAAATAGTGGAGTGGGCAACCACATGGCAGATGAGGTTTAATGTAGATAAATGTAGAGTTGTACACTTTTGGGTTAAAAACAAGAAAACGGATTACACACTAATGGGAGCTCCCCTCGGAAAGTCCGAAAGGGAAACACATTTGGAGGTCATTGTAGACCACAGGCTGAAAAATAGCTTGCAGTGTCAGGCTGCGGTAAACAAAGCAAGCAGAGTCCTTTCCTGTATTAAGAGGGGAATGTTTTGCAGGGACAAGTCCATAATTGTGCCACTTTATAGATCACTGGTTCGGCCTCATCTGGAGTATGCGGTCCAGTTTTGGGCACCAGTGAACCGAGGGGATGTCCTTGAACTGGAGAGAGAGTCCAGAGGAGGGCGACCAAACTCATAAAGGGGATGGAGGACATGAGTTATGAGAACAGGCTACTAAAATTAAACATGTTCTGATTGGAAGTAAGGAGATTAAGGGGGGGACATGATTTTCATGTACAAAATGTTTACCGGGGATAGCAACATTAGCAGCAAACTCTTTACAATTAACTCGATGACAAGGACGAGAGGCCACCACTTTAAATTGGTGGAGAAAAAATTTCAGCACAAGGGGCGAAGGGGTTTCTTCTCAGTTAGATCGGTCAAGGTTTGGAACTCGCTGCCACATGCTGTGATTACGGCTGAGAATGTGGAATCGTTCAAGAGGCGACTGGACGATTTCCTCAGGGACCGTAATATACAGGGGTACAAGTACTCTTAAAATTGAGAACACACAGGGACCTATACATACTACACACCAATAGGACCATACACACATACACAAATAGGTTGGACTTGATGGACATATGTCTCTATTCAACCTCAAATACTATGTAACTATGTAAATGTCAAACAGGCTTTAGATTTGAATTTTTCTACTTTACCATCTATGGGGCTGTTTCTATTATACATTTTTTGGATATCTTTTATATTTTAATTTATCCTTTCATCATGATCAAATACAATATGTACAGTTTAAAAAAATGATCCACTCACATTCAAGAAGAAACTCATTAGCCTTGAATTTTGGAGGCTGACCATTTATAAGGCAATTACCAGCACAGGAGACCCAAATGCATGACCTTGTTAATTCTTATACTATACTTTAAGCAACCAACATATATTGAATGGCACATTTTGCAAACCTGAACTCCAGGTAGATATAAAAGGCACATGTTAACGCAGCTCTGTATTCATTAATATAAAATTTAAAATATATTTTAAATGCAAGCAGTGTAGATACACAAATTTGACTTGGTATTTGACTATCAGCTCCTGCAGCCAACTGTACAGTCTGGACAACAGAGCTCAAATAGGGGGAGGGAGAAACAGCACAAGCAGCCAATACAATGTGCTGGAGTGCAAGGATATTCTGATAGGAGGAGAAGGTAGAGTGACAGACAGATGAGCTCATTTGCTACTGCTTCTTCTTTTACTGTCCAGCTACAAAGCAGGGGTTGGAAAGTGAAACTTCAACAAAGAAAGATCAGTTATTCTACCCTGTTAGACAGGGCAGTGCTGTGATACAAATACTTTGGTAGGTCAGATAGCTCCCTTATATGTACTTCAAACCTATTTTTAGATTGTAAACCCTCACGGGCAGGGCCCCCATTACCATCTTGTCTTGAATTGTATTGTGATTGTAATGTCTTCCTTATATTGTAAAGCGCTGCGAAAACTGTTGGCGCTATATAAATACTTTATAATAATAATAATATTAAACTGTCTGCATGGACTTGTATGACAACCGTAGAATTTCCATTTTCTTTTACATCTCAATGCTTATCTTATCTAAGATTTTTTTGGTCAAGAGGGTGGGCTTGTTTATATTCATGTGCAGTAAATTTGGAGGAATGATGATTTCTTTTACGGCATGTGCAATCAATAATAATATGTAGGTAATATTGGTCATACAAACAGCATCTGAGTTTATTGTAGAAAATTATTTTTTTAATTGATGTATATCATATATGTATTAAGAGAAATAAGAATCAGTGTACATAATTCATTACAGTATACACTATATATAATTAATTGAGTTTGATATTTTAAAATCCCAATCTTTTTCCAAGATTACAGCACAGATATGATTAAATTGTGTTTCTTCTAACAGTGAGTGTGTGGCCATTCTTACAAGCCCAGAGGGTATTGTAAGTGTTATACTGTTTGATAAGGGCAAATTATTTCTCACTACCTTTGCCAGCTAACTTGGCTCTCACTGTATAAACTCTTCAACATACTTAATGTGCTTGCTTAAGAATAAATTGGCAGTTCATTCCTTTTTGCTCATTTTTTAAATGAACATATTGTTTGCGAATCTGTGTGTAATAATCCAAATTGTTCATTTGTATCAATTCAAATGGGAATAACATTTCTAAGTATTTTTGTATTCTAACCACTCGGCTTGTTTTTATCTCAGTGGTGCTTTTTCTGTAAAGCATAATGGACTCCATTATATCTTAATGGTTTCAAACGTACTCATGTATATCAATAGATTTCATGACACATTGACACAAATGATTCACTGCCCCACTGAAATCATCAAATGCAATTTTAGAGTTGCCATATTAATTTTAGTGAGCTGAAGAAGACAAAACTACAAAATATTTAGTATGCATGACTCAGTTTGAGAAAACATCTTTGTAAGAATCTGTAACACATGTATTTGAAGGTTCTCATTTATCCAGTCATGATGTAGCTAGTTGTAGTTAGTCACATTCAACTGGAGTTGTTCTGTTATGGAGGCAGATGTTGATTGTCCAAGAACAGGATGGAAGGTGTGAAAGCTGTGCAAAATCCCAACACCCAAAAACAAGTGTAGTGACTTGGTATATGTAGGGCAGTGTGGTGAGGAATGCAAAGTCCTGTACATTGGGGAGACAAAACAACCACTCAACAAATGAATGACCCAACATAGGAGAGTAAATTCTACAGGTCAAACAGTTTTCCATCACCTTAAGGAAAAAGGATATTCTTTCAAGAATAGTAATGTGCACATTTTGGACAGAGAGGACATATGGTTCCCAAGAGCCATGAAAGAGGCCATCTACATCAAACTGGAATAACCATCTCAGAACAGGTGATGAGGGCCTCCAACACCATCTGTCTTCAAGAGATAATGCCGCCAACCCCATGCCTTCAGCCATGTAAATTAAATGATTAACAGATATGCAGACTATCTGACACCAACTATGGGGTTATGCTACTAGACTAACTTAGCAACTAGACCAAGAATAGGATCAGAGGTTTGAAAGTTGTGGAACTACCCATTCCACAACTTTCAAACATCTAATGTCTGTGCTACCTGTGTGGATATAAATGGTGGGGTATTTTTCTAACACTTATTAGAGCTGAAGAAATTGCCTGGGGAAGCTACAAAACATGACAGAACCAGTCCAGTTAATCAATACTAAATACTACTAGCTACAGTATATGTAACAGAAATACTGATAGATACAGTGGTGACATTGGAGTCTGTCCACTCCCCCGTGGTATCCATATTTGCAAGGCTTTTTGTAAGCCTTCAAAAATATAAAGAGACCATTTACCTAACTACAGAAAACACATTAATGATGCCTTGCTGTATTGATTAATTGCACTGATGCAAGTGTGGATAGTTGGGCAGGTTTATTTTCAACCCCAATGCCATTCTCAAATGTTATTGTGTATTTAAAACCAAAACCAAAAATATATATTGCAGCTTACTGGTCCATAGATGCAGTAATTGCATGAAATTATTATTTTTAAGCTTTTACCCTTTGCTTTTGCTAGTCGATCCTGCTATAAACACACTTCCTGTCTTAAGGTGACAATATTCACTCTGTAGAGTAGCAGCATTGCCACCCTAGAGCAGGAAGCATGTTAAGACTACAGAACACCTCCCCTTTTCCTCTTCTTAATAACATGTGGAGTGGGGGGTTGTAATTCACAAAGGTAACCTGTTCAGGAGTGATAAGACTACTTTAATTAAGACTACAGAATGCATAGGATACTGGACATAACTGGGTTTCTGTCAAGTTTATGTCAAACCAGCATTTTTAGTATGTACAAACGAGAAACATCACAACACTTTTAATGGCATATTTAAAAGGCCAGGAGGAAGGGAGGAGTGGTCTGGTAATAGCAGCATGAGGGCACTTCTGAAATGAGCTCTGTACGAACACACAGAGGCCACCCCAGAAATCAGTTTTCATCACATCCTACCTAATGCACAAGCACAGGAAAAAATTGTGCAAAATGAACACCTCTTGCCTGCACACAAACAATTATTTTCATGGACAAATCCTGAAAACTTACATTTTACAGCACCAGCACAAAGTCAGCACTCGAAACACCACCTCTCCAGCTAGAAGAGGTCAAAGGCTCCCTGTCTGCTACCCTCACTTTTACTACTGAGGCCTCCTGCCCTACCTTTGCCTTCAGAGTGCCGATCTCCACCACTGGGCCTCTTGATTAACTTGTGGTCGCAATGCAGTCAGTTGCTGAGATGAGAGCCCTAGTTGACGCACTGCCTACCAAGTGGGACTTAAAAGCATTAACCATGAGCATTGCCTCCACACTACAACAGGATATCACTGAGCTACAACAGCTAGTATACAAGCTGGAACGGAGGGTAAAATCTTTGGAAATTTACATGTAATCTCTCTTTACTAGAGTTTCTCAATTTGATACAGACCAGGCTGCCAGAGATCCCACCTACCTTAGAGCCATGCTTTGCAGAGTACACTTCTTTACTGTTAAAGACTGAATCATGCACAAACTTGGATAAAGGGGCCCTTCCAATTCAATGGCGCTGACATTACGATCCTCCGGCATATTCCCCGTCACACACTAAATATGAAAAGAATGTTTAAACCCATTTTCTCAAACATCCAAGAAGCTAAGACCACATATCACTGGGGTGACCCCTTCCATCTGCAAATTAGTAAGGGTAGAGAACAATTAATGCTACATGCTTCCTCGCAGCTGCTGGATCTTTACAGCTTTCTGGAGAATGTGGCTGATCCGGGGATAATTCCACTCCCTAAATATTTGGGTATCAGACAACAACAAACTTCGCCAGACACTGAACAACCCACCACCTTGGAGGTGTAAGGATAGGAACAGCACCAGGCCACATCTTTTTTTAGTATTACTTAATAAGCAGAAATCAAGATAAGACTCTTACTTAATGCCACGTTTCATTATTGAGATTTCCCCAATTTACTAAGCCCCAGTTTTAAAGAATACCAGCCCTAGACAGAGCGCTCCTACATAGGGGACTGATCAGACATCAACTGCAATCACTTAATTTTACTGAATCCCTGCATCCAAACTGATGGTCTCCACCTTCACAGACATGAATACTGTGGGGGTGATTTACTAACCTAAACACATGCACGCACTAGGTGCGTGTGATTTTTACACAGCAAAACGTATTTATCAACCAAAAAGTCTCTAAAAGCATATTTCCACTAATGCCATATATGGAAAAATCATGCACATGATGCATATATAATGCTGCTTCACAGTTTAGACAAAAATGGTTAGCTCATGCATTTACATTCCTGCATTCATCAACGCAAGCAACACAATGTAGAGCTAATTTACACAACATCACCTTGCAAATTCATGCAGGGCTTTGCACAACACACCTGCTGGGTGTGTACACACTACAAAGGTGTTTAGATTCCACCCATAGATCATGCTGGGAGGGAACACACTACAGAGGTGTATACATGTTCGTGGTGTGTTTATAAGGTTAGTAAATCAACCCCTTTATCTCTGTCCTCAATGGAGCTGACTCACTAAAAATGGGAATCATTTTTAAACTGTAAGAAATCCTGATTACAAAAGTGCCATCCTTACTGTATTTTTCCCTGTGTATGCATACTCTGAGGATCACTGTCCTATATCTTCCCTACTGATCTGTATCTCCAGCTCTTTGAATATATTCTATGGGCCGACAAATCTAAAATGTAATGAAAATGTAAAATGTAAAAAAAAAAGTTTTTCATTTGTATTGTGCAAATTACAACAAAGTGTAATGCCCCAAAGCCTCAGAGGGCTCCTTTATCAAGGCAATGTGGGACAAAAAAAAACACATACTTCATGAAGAAGAAGGTGTGCATGTGACATATTTTGTGTATGTTTCCTACAATGCCATTTATTGGTTGCTACAGCACCTTCCTCCATGAAGGTTTCTAAATTATGTTGACACTAGAAAGCATAAAATGTACACTGCATTTGTGTATACAAATTCAAACTGAACAGTGTCTTCTTTTTAAATAAAGACTGGATACAATTTAAAATGTCCTGCAAATGTAAAATAGGGCAATTGTCAACCATGCTTTTATTAGATATGCATATTATACATACACTAAAAAAATATCTTTGCACCAGTGTTTACACATCATTCCAGGAAATAGAGGTACAAAACTCACAAACTGAGCACCTTTGCATATTTGCCCTGTGTATTGTAATAATAGAATTTCTAACTCATATCTCACCCCATCTTCCACTTTATAAATGAATTAATAACTTGTGGAAAGTATATTTTATAGGGCTTTATCCACATTTAAAATGTAACTTATTATGGTTAGTCCATCATTCCATCCCTAAATCACTTTGAAATCCCTAATTTGGGTTGAACATAAAAAAATTGCCTGTCAAGGTGCTTGATGATGTATGGTATTTAATTGTAACAAATTGCCCATTATTAATTCAATAAGAATTTTAATGAAATGCACTTAGTAACTTTGTAACTGTTAATCACTCCAGGTGGTTAAGCAAAATGGCATGGTTAAGACCATAAAGCCTTTACTTAAGCAATGTGTTAATTAACTTCTGCATTAATGAAGAGATTGCTTACATTTTTAAAGACAAAAAAAGAGGACTAAAGCATTGCATTTACCTGCAATTAGACGTAATATAAAACACACAGACAAAAACAAACATGCAACAAGGTTGTTGGAATACATCACCAACTTTTTAACAATGTCCGTTACCAGAAACAAAAGAAAACAATTATTTAAAGTATACCATAACATTTTGTAAGTAATATGTAATGAAAATAATTTTTATATGATTTTTATATTTTGTATGTGCATGTTGTTCACTACTTTTGTAATTAGATTTGTATAAATGGTCTGTATCTGTCATCTTAAAGGTATTTACTTTTCAGTGTAATCTTTTTTTAGTGATGTTTTTTTTTCCGAAAATGTAAATAATGGTATTGTATTTTTTATATTTAAAAGAGGGAAGCCATATTTGCTCATTACATAAGTAAGTTCTGCTTCCTGCTTTGCAGGTTGTGAGTAAACTGAGCCTGATCTCAATGCAATTCGACCAACTATTTGAAAATAATACATTGCACATAGGGCTTATATCTTACCACCACAATTAAAGTTTCCTAAAGCTGTTATGGCCCAGAGCTCTTTCTATAATATGCAAGTGTGCTGTAATGGTAAAATGCTACCGAAAGTGCGCAGGAAAACGCGCAAAAGGCAGGCGCACAGGAAATGATATCTTACCTCATAGGTGGCTATATAAGGACGAGCCTGAGATCACAACATTGCTGATGGTCTTGTCAGCTAGTGTGTTTCCTGCTTCCTGTTTCCTGTTGGTTTGCCTGTGACCTGTCTTGACCTGGATTGTCTTGGACCATTGTGCTGCTTGCTGCCTGCCCCTGACTTTGGCCTGTTTCCTGCACCTCACTCTTGCCTTCTGATCCAGTACCTTGCTGCCCGGCTATCTCTGATCCTTGGCTTTCTGGACCACAATTCCTATCTCCTGAATCTGTTCCCATCCTGCCCGCCCGGTTGTTACCTTTGGCATGCTGACTTAGCTACCAGATGTCTCCTGCACGGTGTCTGCTTCCATCCCTGGCACTCGTGCTCCTCGCTGCCCTGCAGCCTTCTGTTCCAACCCCAGAGGTGGCAGAACACGAACCGCAAGAGAAGCCTTCTCGTCTTCCGGTCTCTGCCTCAGGTACATGATATGTGTGCAGATTTTGACATTATTGCAGGCTTACCTCCTCAAGAAGTACCTTCTAACAATGATGCGATGCCCACTCTTGTCACCCTTGCTCACATGTCGAGGGCATGTGGCCTGGTATGGTGAAGGCCACACACTCCACCCTCTTTCCTGCTGCTCGGATCATGGGTCTGGTAAGGAATTTTTTTAATTTTAATGTTTAACAACATAAATTAATTTAGAATGACATTCGTAAAAAAAAAAAAATCGGATGCATCCAAAATTTTCATTAATGGAAAATTTAGATACGTTTGGATTCGTTATTTTTTCATTCAGAAATGTGGATGTATCCAAATGTCCGAATTTCTGAAAATTTCTCCGAATTTCAATTCAAAGCAAAACTAATAGCACATGTCTACTCAAAACAGTTACTGTCAAGACATGCAAACTGTCAAGATTGCCAGTGTACTTACTTCATCTCTCAGCCAAACTTTCATGCCCTCAAGCTGCTGGTGTCATAGCTGATGTGTAGCACTATGACAACTGCAATCCAAATATAGGCTAAGATTACACCTTCCTTGCCTGTAAAGAAGGCAGTAGTTCCACTCTAACTACTGTAAATGAATAAATGAGGATTGTTGTAAACACCCCTCCCAGTTTTTAATGGCTTCTTTCAACCCTCTAACTGCCACATTTGCTGAACGGCTTTGGTTATTAAAGCTGAAAAATAACAGATTTACTGACAGGATTAACAGTTAAAACAACCTTTTTTTAATTCATAATGGATAGCACCACAATTCATTATGTGCAGCACCCCAATTCATTCATTATGGGTAGCATCCGAATTCATGCATTATGAATAGCACCCCAATGCACATTGTCCTGTGTTCACGGTGGTACATAGGGGTGCTATTCATAATAACTGGCACCACAACGCATGAGTGCATGTAACGTGTGCTGCAGCAATGGCCGCATTACTGCAAAACATGTTAAATGTATTGGTGCACTGCAGTGTGATTCATTATGAAAAGTACCCCAAAGCACCTTTAAAATTTATTGGTGTTGTAAAGCAGAGCAGCACATAACAGACACAGGGTTATTCGCAAAGCTGCCGTAGGCAGCCGAGTGAATAACCAACCCGAAGTGAACAGAGCTCAACAATGTTTGGCTATTCACTCCGGCTCAGTACGGCTGATTTCAGAGAGACTTCAACTGTACATAGGGAATTCGATTCAACATCTGGATCTGCTAAGCCGAAGCTCTGGCAGCTCACTCACTGTCGTTCACACCTATTCTCATAGGGGCAGAACGGCAGTGAGTGAATGGCCGAATGCCGCCGGCTCTGCTATTCTTTTCTGTACCTCCGAGGTATGGAGCAGAAAAAAATCAGTGAAAAGAGTGAAAAAAAATGTTGGAAACATATTTTACAAATTTAAACAAATAGTAAAATTAAAAAAATAAAGATATTTAAAAAAAAAACAATTGGGTGGAGCTAGCAGTGATAGCTAGCTCTGCCCAACTGTTTCCTATTGGCCGGCACCTGCCTAGTTGTTAATGTTTAACGACAGATCAGTGTCCCCAGGCCATTTGGGGATGCTGAACTGTCATTACAACTGGGCCGTGTGAGCCGTGAGATCACTGCTGGCTCTGCCCAGCTGTCATTTGCGGGGGGGGAATGGCCAGCCTTTAGCAGGTCATTCGCCCTGCTTCGGCTGTCACTTCGGCTCAGTCGAGCTGCAGCATATGTCTTTGGCTGGGCTTAGCTGCTCGGCTGCCTTCGACTGCTGTACATGCTATAGTGAATAGCCCGTACAGCAGCCTTTCGGTTTGACTGAACCGAAGTGCTCCGGGGGGCGAAGATAGCCGAAGGATCAGCCAAAGCTACAGCTGGATCCTTCGCCTCTTTAGTGAATAACCCCCACAATGTCTTGTGGGTTGCACTATGAGGACCCATTCACATTAGCCTGCTCTCTAAAATGCTCCATGTGTTTTTACTTTATTTGGAGTCCCCTGCTACATTGTGGTGACTTGCGGTGTGGTCCAGTGTGCTGCAATTTTTTTTCTCAGCACAGAAAACCACACCCATGTTAAACAAACAACTGTTTGTACTGTAAGTGCCCTAACAGTAAATGGTGCTGCTCAGTTGCTGAAAAATGCCAGTCTCTGTATATAGTGTGAACGGCCCCTTATAAAATGCAGCCTGCCCTTTTTGTGTGCATTGCTATGTATTTCAGCCCATTATTTTAAAATCTGTTATTTAACACATCGCAAAGCAATGCAAGTCAACACATTTCAACATGTGCATTGCAGCATGCTGGTAGGTATGAATGGGCTCTTACAGCGGAGACTACTGTATAATGCTAGTGACAGACAGCATCATATATGTTATTTTTTATATTGTCCAGAGTTCTACTTAAAATGAAAGGTGTCTTATATAGAAACAAAATGCAAATATATCTGGAAAGGCTTATCTATGAAGCAACTTTTCAAATAAACTTGTGAAAACTATGTTGTTGTTTTTTTTGCTAGGCACAAAAACTTCACTGGTCATTTCTATAAAACATAGATCAGCATGGAGGTCTGTGTATGGAGCCTTGCTTTTGTTGTTTCAGAATAACATGAGGTTGTAGAAAACAAATTGGAAACTGAAAACTAAAGTTGTAGACAATATTGAGCCATTTCTCTTAAAGTTGGAATACAATCAAATAGTGACTGTTGTTGTTGATCACATTTTTGCCATAACAACAATTTTAAAAATGAACCATTTTGTTTTATAAATTACAATATAATTCAGTACTATAACAGCATTATTATTCTTTTTTGATTTTCTTTGGCTGGACATATATTCTTTACAGTAAGGTTTGAACCTAGTGTAGGGAAGCAAAGCAATAAATCATTTCAACAAGGATTACACAAAAAGATTATTGTATATACAAACATGTAAAATTATTTACAGTAATTACGTTTAATAATTATAAAAATATTGTTGTAGCTATGTTTTACATATATTTTTAGTGCTGTTGACACAATGGATCTTATAGGTCTATAAATCTAATTATTGGGGCTGTTTAGATACATCCTGGTCAGGAGCTACATATAAGTTTAACCAAACTGAAATTTACATCACAGCTTACCATAGTGTTAGTCTACTCTTCCTCCAATCCTTTTCAAGCCCCATGGTAAGCTATTATGTATATTGCAGTTTGGTTGAACTTATACGTAGCCCCCTGACCAGGATGTATCTAAAGAACCCCAATAATTTGATTTGTAGGCTTATTAAACTATCCTGGCCAGTGATAAGGTTGGAATTTCCGTACATCTCAGACCTTATTTACATGTGTTATGGGGTCAAGTCCAGCTAGATGGTAAGAAGTAAATTCATTCACTTATGGAAATGTAATTTAGAGTGAAATTTTGGTAACCATTTTTGGTTTAAGTTGACTAAGTTATATATTACCCATATATATTATCCATATAGGTAATTTGTTGGGCTTTGCATTGAACCCCCGGAAAGCTCCCATCTGGGCACTGTGCACATCCTCTTGTGTGATTCTCTCCTCCATCCTCACCTCCCCTCCTTTCTGCCTCTTTCTTTTCCCCTCCTTTCCGCCTTGTTGTGGGTGCCAGATGATGCTGGTTATCCACAGACTGTCAGATAAGTAGGCTAAGAAGAAGATTGAGATGTATCTGGATAATGATCAATATATGCATGTTTTCTATCTTCTGATATGCTGTATGGCAATAATATGTAATTACATCAAGGTAACTTAGAAGATTGTATGGGGTCTATTCACAAAGCTGCCGAAGGATCCAGCCGTAGCTTCGGCTGATCCTTCAGCTAGCTTCGGCCCCAGGACGCCTTCGGTTCAGTAGAACCGAAAGGCTGCTGTATGGGCTATTCACTATAGCCCGTACAGCTCCCGAAGTTGGCTGAGTGGCTCTGTCGAGCCGAAGGCATATGCCTCGGCTCGACTGAGCCGAGTTGAAAGCCGAAACTGGCCGAACGGGAGTCTCCGGTAGCTTTCTCCCGGGAAGGTTTACTCTGCTCGACTGAGCAGAGTAAACCTTTCCCTGCTCTGTTTTGTTTTTTTTCTTCTCACATTGGAGCCGCTGGCCGCCGTCAGTCACAAAACAAAAAAAACAGCATAGGAATGCATAGCTACATTCCTATTGGCTATTTCACTTTGCAATAGCCAATAGAAAACTAGCTATTGCACCCGCCCACTGCTGTTGTCAATCAGCATAGGGGACCTGAAGTTCTCCATCAGGTCCTCTTCTAGTGATTAACAGCAGCAGAGGGCAGGTGCAATAGCCAGCTTGCTATTGGATAATGCAAATTGAAATAGCCAATAGGAATCTAGCTATGCATTTCTATGCTGTTTTTTTTTAAACATTTTTTTTATTCTGACGGCAGCAGCTGTCAGAATACTAAAAAAAAAAACTTGCAGATAGCAAAGAAGCTATTGCTTCCTCTGCGATCTGCCATCATTTCAGGGGGGTGCTCTCTCCTCCCTGCATTACAATGAGGGCTTAGCAGAGCTGGAGGTGATATGAAAGCCCACTCTGCTGAGCTCTCAGGGTACTGACAGTTCAGCATCCCCTGGGTACTTGGTAACCAGGGGATGCTGATCTGTCAGTACCATGAGAACTCAGCAGAGCTGGCTTTGATACCACCGCCGGCTCTGACAAGCTCCCATTGTAATGACAGCAGGTCCTGGCCAATAGAAAACAGTTGGGCGGAGCTAGCTCGACTCAGCCAATCCAACATCTGGATCGGCTAAGCCGAACCTCTGGCAGGCTACTCGCTGCTGTTCGGTCTATTCTCATAGATACCAAACAGCAGTGAGTGAATAGTCGATTGCTGCGTTCGGCTCGGCTGTTCTGCTCGGTACCTCTGTGGTACCGAGCAGAATAGAAAAACAGTTAAAAAAGTAGTAAAAAATGAAATAGAAAATGATTGGAAGGAACAAGCAGTGACAGCTAGCTCCGCCCAACTGTTTTCTATTGGCCGGGTGGTTCTGCTGCCGTCAGAATAAAAAAAATCGCCATAGGAATGCATAGCTAGATTACTATTGGCTATTTCAATTTGCAATAGCCAA
The DNA here is from genome assembly GCF_000935625.1 of Nanorana parkeri. Lineage (NCBI taxonomy): Eukaryota > Metazoa > Chordata > Amphibia > Anura > Dicroglossidae > Nanorana > Nanorana parkeri. The sequence goes on from NW_017306893.1 coordinate 145,344, forward strand.
TAGCAAACTAACTGTTGCGCCCGCCCTCTGCTGCTGTCAATCAGCATAGGGGACCTGATGGAGAACTTCAGGTCCCCTCTGCTGATTGACAGCACCAATGGGCGGGTGCAATAGCTAGTTTGCTATTGGCTTTTGCAAATTGAAATAGCCAATAGGAATCTAGCTATGCTTTCCTGTGGTGATTTTTTTTTATTTTGACGGCAGCCAACGTCTCCGATGTCAAAAGAAAAAAAAAAGAAACAGAGCAGGGAAAGGTTTACTCTGCTCGATCGAGCAGAGTAAAACTTTCCCAGAAAAATGTTTCTCTCACGGGCGGGAGACTCCCAGAGCGCCTAATAGCTGGAGACTCCCGGAGCGCTCGGGAGAGTTGGGCTGACTGGAGATCAATGTCCCTGGTTACCTGGCAACCAAGGACGCTGATCTGTCTGTGCAAGTGGCCGGAGCCAGCCGTGAGATGACAGCTGGCTCCGTCCAGCAGTCAGTAGCAGGCTGTCAGGCTGCCTTCGGCTTGACTGAGCCGCTCGGCCGACTTAAGGTGCCCATACACCTTACGATTATCGGACGAAACTTTTCGTCTGATGATCGAATAGTCGTACGATTTTCGTACGGCAGCCCCATCCTGCCCCGATGATCGCAAGAATCATTTAGCCGTAATTAACCAAAAGCACCTGGACGAAATGCGGTAATTGATTTGCCGTATTTTCGTTAGCGCAAGCGCAGTGTACATCGTACGACTTTTGACGGACGGAAACGCCAGCAACCTTACGACAATCGTACGATCTAGCAAAGTTTTCAAACATGCTTGACCGTCAAAAGTCGTACGATTGTACAGTATTGTCGGTCGGACACTGCAAT
>NW_017306893.1:146272-169137 GCF_000935625.1 Nanorana parkeri
CTATTGGCTATTTCAATTTGCAATAGCCAATAGCAAACTAACTGTTGCGCCCGCCCTCTGCTGCTGTCAATCAGCAGAGGGGACCTGATGGAGAACTGCAGGTCCCCTCTGCTGATTGACAGCACCAATGGGCGGGTGCAATAGCTAGTTTGCTATTGGCTTTTGCAAATTGAAATAGCCAATAGGAATCTAGCTATGCTTTCCTGTGGTGATTTTTTTTTATTTTGACGGCAGCCAACGTCTCCGATGTCAAAAGAAAAAAAAAAGAAACAGAGCAGGGAAAGGTTTACTCTGCTCGATCGAGCAGAGTAAAACTTTCCCAGAAAAATGTTTCTCTCACGGGCGGGAGACTCCCAGAGCGCCTAATAGCTGGAGACTCCCGGAGCGCTCGGGAGAGTTGGGCTGACTGGAGATCAATGTCCCTGGTTACCTGGCAACCAAGGACGCTGATCTGTCTGTGCAAGTGGCCGGAGCCAGCCGTGAGATGACAGCTGGCTCCGTCCAGCAGTCAGTAGCAGGCTGTCAGGCTGCCTTCGGCTTGACTGAGCCGCTCGGCCGACTTAAGGTGCCCATACACCTTACGATTATCGGACGAAACTTTTCGTCTGATGATCGAATAGTCGTACGATTTTCGTACGGCAGCCCCATCCTGCCCCGATGATCGCAAGAATCATTTAGCCGTAATTAACCAAAAGCACCTGGACGAAATGCGGTAATTGATTTGCCGTATTTTCGTTAGCGCAAGCGCAGTGTACATCGTACGACTTTTGACGGACGGAAACGCCAGCAACCTTACGACAATCGTACGATCTAGCAAAGTTTTCAAACATGCTTGACCGTCAAAAGTCGTACGATTGTACAGTATTGTCGGTCGGACACTGCAATGCACACATACGATTATCGGACGAAAAGTCGATCGCATACGATTATCGTCCGATAATCGTAAGGTGTATGGGCACCTTTAGGGAGCTGTACGGGCTATAGTTAATAGCCGGTACAGCAGCCCTTTGGTTCTACTGAACCGAAGGGGTCCTGGGGCCAAAGCTAGCCGAAGGATCAGCCAAAGCTACGGCTAGATCCTGTGGCAGCTTAGTGAATAGACCCCTTTATGTAACTTTGCTGCAACAAAACAAATGAAAACAAAAATTAGTGCAGACTACCGCTAACAAATTTCGTCCGAATCCCAAAACGAATTGACTTTCGGACCCAAATCCTGAAAAACTAAATAACGCAAAATCCCAATCAAAGTAAAACCAAACGAAACAAATTTTTTGCCGATGCACATGTCTATCTGTATTGTCATAAATGTTTACTAAAATGATAAAGCAGAAGGCACAAAAACACTTTAAAACCACAACCCCACATTCTCTAAACCTCCTTGCTCCTGAATCCCTGATAAATAAACACAATTTAAAAAAATGTTTTAATAAATGCCGCTCAGATGTGTTATTTAACCATGTAGCGGCTGGCCATTGTAGTTAAACCTTACACATAAAGAAACTAAGGTTTTAGATCTTGGTTTAAAATTCGCACCAGTTAAGAATTTAAATAAATTTGATTTTTTTATAGACTTAAACAAGTTTGTAAGGAAAATAAATGTAAAACGATATTTCTCCTCGTTACCCGGACCAAATGTGAGAGCGAACCAAGGAGGGATAAGGGAGGGGTATAAACACACTCCCATGAAAAATAATTCTACAACTAATCCAAAAATGAATTCAAACGATTTTATAGAAGTTTTTAAGAACTTAGTCGAAAAGGATATCAGAGAATTGAAGGTAGATATACGAAGGGACAAATAATTTATTAGTGAAGGTATTAAGAGCTTGGAAGTAAAAAAGAAGAAGAAGGAACTTATATTAAACTGAAAAGAAATCTCACAGAATATAAAAAAGAACTGATAGGAATAGTTAACAAAGGGTTAAAAAAATATATTTTAAATAAAAAAGAGCAAAGCTATCTAATCCCCTCAGTATGTAGAATTCCTGTAATATATATTTTACCTAAAATACACAAAAATCAAAAAAACCCACCCGGGCGACCCATAGTTAGTGGGATTGGATCCCTTCCATCCAGGGTGGGCGAATATGTTGATTTCTTTCTTCAGACTATGGCTATTGAGACTAAATCATTTTTAAAAAATAGCAGATATGTAATAGACTCCCTGGAGATAGTGGCAGCTTCATCTTTGTTTCTATAGATGTTTTGTCACTATATACAAATATTCCACATAAATTAGGAATACATGACACTAAGTGGGCCTTTAACACATATAGTGACCTCAAGCAAGAACAAATAGATTTTATACTAAAATGCTTAGACTTCTCTATGAGAAGAAACTACTTCTGGTACCGGAAAGAATATTACTTACAAAAAAGGGAGTGGCCATGGGAGCTAAATTTTCTCCCAGCCTTGCTAACCTATTCATGGCCCAATGGGAGAAAAACATATTTATGCAAAACAGAGAACAGGTTTGCTGTATTGGAAACGATATATAGACAATATTTGGTTGATTTGGGGAGGAGATGAAGAATCTTTGCGGTCTTTTTTAGGTGAGATTGATGCCAATTCTTATGGAATTAAATTTACAAAACATATAAGTAGAGAAATTGTACAGTTTCTAGATTTACATATATATAAAAATAATGGAAAAATAAACACAAAAACACATTTTAAAAGTACGGATCGAAAATGGCTACATACCATTAGGGAGTTGCCACCATCCGAAATGGGTGAATAATATCCCGAAAGGCAAGTTTGTTAGAATAAAGAGAAACTGTACTTTAGAAGAAGAATATATCACACAGGCCAGTATTCTGGAGACCAAGTTTAAATAAAAAGGGTATAATGAAAGGGAAGTGAGGAATACTAAAGATTTGGTTGGTAGAATGAAGAGGGACCAACGTTTGAGAGGAAATAAGTAACAAGGAGAGGAGACTGGCTACCCCTTGTCCTTTAATTAATTATACCGCTCAATACAGAGACTGTGAGAAAATTATCAAGAAACACTGGGGAATTTTAAAGATGGATAGGATAATTGGCCCTTTAATTTCCAAGAAACCGCAAGTTATATACAGAAAAGCATCCTCCCTTAAAGATAGGCTGGTACACAATGTAGTAGACCCACCACCAAAGATTAAGAACTATTTTGGAGGGGTGGGATTCTATCCTTGTAAGAACTGTAAATGTTGTAGAATAACCAATAAGGGGGGAAATGGAAGAAAAACACATTTTATTTCAAATTCAAATGGAAGACAATTTGAAATCAAAGAATTTGTTTCCTGTCATACATCACACGTAACCTACGTATTGGAGTGCCCTTGTGGCCTACAATACATAGGTAGGACTACTAGAGAATTACGTATAAGAATTGGGGAGCATATAAATAATATAAAAAATGGATTTGATCAGCATAGCGTTTCAAAACATTTTAAACAGGTCCACAATAAAAACCCTTTGTTGTTTTTGTCGATATTAATAGAACTAGAATGATCTCACATAATGTGACAAAATGGATCTATATGATGGATACAATGTTTCCTAAGGGTTTGAATGTTGATTTGGACCTAAACTGTTTTATCAGTAACTGAGGTGGAAATCACTGGAGATTGATATAAGTCCTTTGTATGCTATCCACCTTCCCTCTTTTGGAGAGTGAAGGATATAATAACTTTTAGTTTTGGGGATAAAAATACGAAACCCTTCCTTGCTATCTTTAGGTTGCCATGCTGGAAAGATGGCCAATATTATGTTAAATGTGCGGTTATTATGCGATTTATTTATCAGAGCATAATGGTATATTTCATGTGTGGGCCCAGTAGATTTAAATGGGATAGAATGACATCTGATGGGAGGTTTGGAATATAGTTTCTGATTTCTGATCGTGAAATAATAAGGTAATACACATGGGGTAACCTGAAAGCCCATTTTGAGGGGTTTATGTTAATTTAATTATGGGTCTATTAGTTTCCAATGACATATAGTGCTGACTGTAAGATAATGAATATGTGTTAATTTGAATACCTCATGAGGTGTTAATGCTAATTTATGGTAATTTATTAGCCTAAAGATCCCAATGACCTATGATACCATCTAGGGGGTTGTAGATCTTGAATCTAATATTATACATGTTTTATAGTAGGGTGTTTTTAGTTAATGATTTTATAAGATACACATTAGGTAATAGAGATATGGTAGATTCGTATATACGGACCAAAGGAAACTACCATCGGGATATGTAAATGTGATATGTGGGTATGCAAATGTAGTATCTGGGTATGTAAATGTGGTATCTGGGTATGTAAATGTGGTATCTGGGAAATATAAAAGGCGATAGAGTCAGTGTGTATGCTACCCTTGAGAAAGTCCATTGGACGAAACATGTAGGGGAGAAGCTACACGCTGACGCTAGTGTGTGGAGTGGAGGAGACAGAACTGAGCTCATACAAGCCAATTTTATGTTTTTACAGCGCTGAAAAACTCTTTTAAATGTAAGTGTTCTGATTTTTATGAATAAAGGAATTTTAGCACAGAGGTCACGAGTGATTGTGGAACTTTATATGCAATGATTATTTGAGTCACTGATGTAAAGAAAGTGAACACAAGGATTTAATCACATGTATTTTTGATCATATCAATTTTGGAAATATTTTTATATGGACTATATATAAGTTGAACATTTTGTATAATTGTCACTAAGTATATGCACTTAGAGTTTTATAATATTAGAGATAGCGCAGTGTCTTTTGTTTAATATATTGTGGGAGAAGTCTATATAGCTTCACTCTATCTCTGCAGCTGTCAATAGGTTGTTATTGAGGAGTTTGGGGTAGAGCACTATTGCGCGTATATTCATTTGTTTTGCTATTGTAATTAAACCGCCAGCTGGGAGCTTCCTGGATGTAACAGGCCATCAAAAGACAGCCTGTTAGCCACGCCAACCCGTGCATGCGGCGCACGAGCAGGAGACTGACAACATTTAAAAACAGGCAACGATGCCTGTTTACATACAGGCAATCCACCAGCTATAGAGCCAGCAGATTGCTTGTTTAAGTTGCCGGTCTGTGCGCCCCCCCTTCGCAGCCCCCCCTCCAGTGATCCCGAGCTCCGCTGTACCCGTTGCGAGCTCGTGACAGTGGCTCTTTGACAGGGGATCAGAGGGAGGTCAGTACACGTGTCTGAGCGGACGTCTAAAGACGCCCGCTCAGATCTAGAGAGCTCCCAGCCGGCCGTTTTTTTACTACGGCCGGCCCGGAGGTAGTTAATGATTAGCCAAATATAATAATCTTCATAGGTCTCTTTCGCTGATAGATGTATGTTGAACCAATAAATGGAAATAGTGTCAGTGTGGTATAAAAATATATCAGCTAAGTACAGACAATTACTGTTTTACAATACCATAAACTTCTGATGTCGGGGGCAGATGCCTCACAACCTCATTAATGTATTCCATGGTACATAACACATATGTCTGCACTAGTAACTAAGGTGAAGTTTTTCATTGTCAAAATACAGTGTTTCAATAAATGTTCACAGATCAGATTAAATTATTTTCAAACTGTGAATATTTGTTTATAATGATCTGTAATTATATAACAATTCTGTTATTTGTTCAACATGGTTTTCTGTTGTCAACTACCACAAATGTATTATACCAGTATTTTTATCTTCATATACAGTAAGCACATATGACAACGATATACCTAATTTAATGTTCTTATCTAATTTCTGATGTATTATATGTAAAGGTAAAAAAAATTCTGGTTGGTCATATTAAACTGTGCTAATGAAACCTTGTTGGACAGCCACAGCTAGAATATAGGTAAGGTTTTAGGGATTGCGTTTCAGAATATATCAGCTATGTTTTAGAAGATTTTTACTCTCTAATATCTATATTGTACAAAAGGGAGTAATAAAAGATGGTGAAAAGGGCTTAACAAATTAGCAGTAAATAGCAATTTATAGGTAGAATTGATTTTAGGATCTTGATAATATATTTTAACTAGCACCCTACTTGAAGCCCTGTCTTTAGAATAAAAGAGAGATACTGTGAAATGTATACAATAGCTGCGTCAATCAGAAAATGGCCTAAACCATGTAGTAAAACTTTTTCCACTATTTTACACATAGTGCACTGTGTACATACGGTTCACCTACTTTCATTTCCCTGAAATTCCTTTGAAAATGGCAAATATCAGAATTTTAGCTTCATGCATTGGAGCCAATAGGGAAGGTAAAATTCAGGATTTTTTTCCTGGTTTAAGGGCTTGTTCACACCATGTCCAGACTAGAATAGTTTGTTCCCGGACCAAAAAAGCTTCCCAAATGTATCCCTATGGTATTTCTGGGCTCTGTTCACACTAGGACAGTCCGTTCCGTTCCAGACAAAACAAACCTGCTTGTCCCATTTTGTCTGGTCTGGAATGCACTGGAACGCATAGAAACACATACAAAAATGCATACAAATGCACTGGAACGCAATGGACTGCACATTTAAACCCATTTTAAGTAAAATAAAAGCAAAAAAGCACTGCACCGCATTTTCAGGTCTGCTCCAGATCTGGTCCGGACATGGTGTGAACATAGCCTTAAGGGTACAATGCACTTTAAAAAAAGACACATTATTAGCTTTATTATTTACATTTTTCACAGAAAGAAAACACAGACAGTTGTAGCAGTGGGTGGTAGCCACTTTAAGGGGCAGGAGCCGCATAGCCCAGGCATTCTGGAACATTTATGGGTACAGTACTCTCCGACTCCCTGGCTTTTTTTAAAAGAAGGATGGACCCATCTTTGTTCAGATATTACCCATGGACATAATTTCCTGTCTGGACTGAAATGATGGCCCAGAGAAAATACAATTGTGTAAATTATGGTGCATCTACACTTTCTATTTGTGTTCTGCTTTCTGTGGCAGCCTCAAAAGTATTGACTTACTACAATATCACCATGCTGCAGTCTGATTTCTGGGAGACTAATGCTGCCCATACGATAATCGTCAGGTGTATTAACAGCGTGCGACCACATTCACTGTACGGTCGCACGACTTTCGTATTACGAGCACGCTAGAAAACCCGCCGAAAATCTTACGATTTTCGGCGGGTTGGTAGCGCGATCGCAAGATGAAAGCCGCATGGGCCGAGGTGCACAAGCGCACACTGCCCGCTCACCATTGCAATAATCTGTAAGCCCTCCCCTCAGCGGGGAGGACTTGCGATGATCGCAAGTACGATCTGCCTGTCCAAGATGGGCAGTCGTACAAACTTTTAATCACCTTACAACAAAAGTTGTAAGGTGATTAAAAGTTGTGAGATGTTGTAAGGTGTCACTTTTTTGGAGCTTAAGGATGGATGTAATGATTGAAAGTACAGCCTAATTGTATTGTGACAAGTCTAGAGTTTATTAATGCAGACTTAAAAAGTTACTGAAAGGACCAGTTAAAAGAAGTAACTCATAACAAGCAAATTGAATTAATCATGTCTTGGGGTAAGTTTTAGAAACCGTTACTAGTTCCTGTCCTGGCTAGTTGGATTGAGTGCTGTGAATTGTTTTGAAAATGTTCATTAAAATAACATACACATGCACATTTTACCTGATAACTAGTGCAGAAAGATATATGATAAAGAATGGTGAAAAACCTTATGGAAAGACACAACTTTACCCCAGTACTGCAAAAAGTCTATAATAAGAGTCCACACATCACAAATGCAGGACCTACTTTACAGAAAGCAATCAATAAGATAATATTTGGAGTTATCTAGTAACACAGTGCTACAGACGGAAAATATTTTAAGTGGAAAATATTTTTCTCCCTGGCGATAGTCCAAACTGTGTTGTACTAATGTGTAGTATTAATAAAAACCTTGTCAGTTTTAATAATTCTTTATATATTGAACACATTGATAGCTGCTGGTACTGTAATGAGTAATGAGATTCCTTTACAGTTATGAGCTCTTCACTTTAACATCAGTAAGCCTGCCAAAAATGGGCAGTAATATGAGCGGCCATACGGTGTGATGAGCTCCAGATTCACAGTGTAAACATATTTTTTATTACTTATTTCCTTATATTGGTTAAAAGGTAAACAACAATGAGGCGAAAAGTTTTTTTTACTTGATGAGTTTAATGCCTACAGCACTTTGTGCAATAGCAGCAGTTCCTGGAAAAAAAAAAAACTTGCCTGGATATTAAAAATGTGTACTGTGTTCATTAGGAGCACATCCTAAAAAGATAAATACCGGGCACAGTTCTTTGATTTAAAAAAAATCAGACCTGACACTTGTCTGGCAAGTGTCAAGCCCACCTGTTTCTTTTGATCAGTTACCTAATTGCTCATTCCAGCTTTCTGTAGGGCCCCCTGCTTGGTCACATAATATAGCTAGGCCTTTAGAAAGTCACATCCTCCACCTAATCTAGAAACTCTGTAATTTTAGCAGCCTACTGTTATATTTAAGACAAATTTGTCTGATATAACAACAATGTTCTGACAATCTATGTAACTAAAAGTTAATATTTACATAATGAAAATATGGGAAATAAAGTAAGTTTTAGTGAGCTGAATAAAGACTTAGAGGGTTATACACTAGAGAGCCGAAGGATTAAGCCAAAGATGTTTTACAGGCTATTCACAATAGCTCCTACAGCAGCCGAACAGCTATGCCGAGCCAGACCGTTCTCCCCGCAATAATGTAAGCAAGACAAAAAAACAGTGTGAGGTCACCCACCCAATCCATGCCAGACCCTAGGTCTGGTAGGAAAGTTAGGAGGGACCCCCTGAGTAAAAAAAAAGTATCCTCCCTAAAAAAATACCATACCAGGCCATATGATGCCTTTGGCATTGGGAGGATGCTTTTCCAGGGTCCCCCCTGGAAAAGCACCTTTCCCCCATGCCGATGATGACAAGGGCCTCTTCCCCACAAGCCCTGACCCATTGGTTGAGGGGACTGCTGGCAGGGAGGCTTATTTGCATCGGCGTACCCCTTTAATTAGGGGCAACAAGATGTGCCCCCAAGTGAATGAGTAAGGGGTACCTGTACCCCTACTCATTCACTAAAGGGTTAAAAGTAAAGATTAAATCAAAAGACCAGTCTTTAAGAAAAAATCCTTTAATTGAAAAAACAAAACAAAGGCTTTTGATAATTCCTTTAATGAAAAATGATGCCGACTCGTTGAAATAAAAAAACACCCCGAAGCCAGCCGACCCTTCCGCACATCACGAACTCCCACCGCAAAATTACATTCTGCCCAATTGTCTATATTTTGCCGGCATCTGTCAGAATGTCATTTTCCGTCGGGAGTTTGTTGCGTGCGTCAGCGGACGTCGTTTTTTTAAAATTTTGATGAGTCGGCTTCATTATGGACAAAGATGGATGGCTTGAATGACCCTTGCATTACCTGAGTGGTTTATTTTTTTTAATTTTTGGTGTTTTTATTTTTTTATTAAAGGAATTGTCAAAAACCATTGTTTTGTTTTTCTTTAAATTGAAGGATTTTAAGTCTGGTCTGTTTATTTACTTTTTACTTCTAGCCCTTTAGTTAATAAGTAGGGGTACCCTAATGCAAATAAGCCCCCCTGCCCACAGACCCCTACAAGCAAAGGGTCAGGGCTTGTGGAGAAGAGGCCCTTGTCCCCATCGGCTAGAGGGGACAGGATGCTTTTCCAGGGGGTAGAATGAACATGTTCAGCTGAACCAAAGGGAGCCGAAGCCAGCCAGTGTACGACTGATTTTACCCAATGTACGGTTGAAATCAGCTGTACAGAGCTGAAGTGAATAGCGTTCAGTTCCCTTCACTTCGGTTCGGTTATTCACTCTGAATTTGGACTTGGTATTTAAAGTGCTTTAGGTATAAATCCACAAGGAAAGAATTCAATATGGCAGGTACTGGACTCCAAATGCTATATTTTTTTATGAATCATATTATCATATCATAATCAAAAATACATCCAGGTAAAAGGCCACTTGGCCTAACAACAATTTCGCATCACATGCTTTTTACACTGCATGGATGGTCTTTTTGGTTCCTCAATTTTACCTGCATGTACATGGAGACCAACAAAAAAAGTTTGGATTTGTAGAGCAGTAAAACATTAGGACCAGCACTGTGCTAAAAAAAATTGAAACTGATGCACTGAAAACCATAAAACAAATCAACCAATAATCAAAATCGGTGCATAGTGCACAACACATGTGCAATAAACTTGCAATGATAAACTATAGGAATCTATGATCTCAGAAACTGTGAACCTTGTGAAATAAAGGTATAGAAATCTGGATAAAAAATGTTTAAATCCTGTTTCACAAGATTCAGATGCGTGTGAACTTTCTTAATCAAGTAAATGGTGTATATATAATCTTCAGAACAATTACAGGATAATATATTTTGATATATTGTGCTATAAGTACAACTGGTATTTAAATGAATACACATAACATTTTTTGTTTACTTGCTGTATGGGAAATCAAACAGACCTCAGAAAACCCTGATATCACAAAGGCACACATGAGATGCCAATCTGATGCAACTAGCAAAAGTGTGTAAATGTTCACAACAGACAACCTTGGGATTTTAAAGCAGTATGAAAAGCTTTAACTGGTGAAATAGGTTTGCTATTGTACTTAATATTGCTTTCTAATTTACTAAGATGCTTTTAATGCAGAGAGGTGAGGGGAGCACAAATAGTTGGGTATAATCAGTGTTAGGGTTTTAAGGTTAGATTAAAATAGTGTTAGCCATAACTTTTAGAGGTTAGGTACTAGGGGTAGATTAAGAGCCAAGGGCATATGCTTTAGATGTTGGGAGGAGAATTGAGAACTAAGGGCTGACTTTAGAGGTTATATGTTAAGGGCTTTCGGATCCATACCATTCCCAGGATCTCACCAGATCAGCAGAGTTCTATGAATACAGTCTATGCGCCTATGAAGCACTCAGCATTCCCACAGGCACAGAAGTTGATGCAACTGCTAATTGTACAATAACAACTGGGGGAGAGCAGCATTGTCTTTGATCAAGATTTCTTGAACCAAAAAAGCACTGTTGACTGTGAGCCTGTTAGATAGAAGAACATGTATTTTGTCAGGTTTGTAGGACTGCGAGATACATGTATGCATGCAGTAATGTTCTTAAAATCCTGAGATTGTTGGGTCTAGCTTACATTTTGCTTTAAAGGCCAGCAAGACTTTTGCTCTGCCTTGGCACATTGTACCAATAAAATGCATTACCTTAAACTAGTTATAAGCCCCTAAAAAACTAGTAACAGAGCTATTTTATTTATTCAGTTGAAAATAAAGATGTCTAAGTTGGAACTAATTTCTTTTTTTTATAGGAATATTTAGGCTGTGAATTTTGAAGATAATGTTCATATTGTAATAGCTAAAAATTTAATTAATCAGCTTTGGGTTTAGGTTGTTCAGTATTTGGAAGAAGAGAATCTCAGTGGGGTATTCTGACAGGTCAGTGTTTTGGGATTTTCCTGATCAACAGGCAATTATCTAATTAATATTTTCTTTTAACTGTAATTTGTGCTAGGGTAAATATTGCAGGATATATTATGTTCCAAAGTTAATTTCCTCTCAGCGGGTAGCAAAATACACCATTGCTCATTTTTCATGTTTCCGACATCTGTTTTTGGTGAAATAATGATGATCAGTTACAAATATGCCAGACACGCAATAGTGATTATTGAGTTATCATTAACAAAATTAAATCTTAACCTAAAGCAATACGGGGGATAATAAAAAGTAATTTGCATGACAATTCTGCTTAAATAACCAAAATCCAACCAAAAGAGAGGACCATCCAATCTGAACTCTGACCAATTTACTATATGCTTGGTTTTCTTGAAATGCAAGATGATGCAATGATAGTAAACATGTTACATGAGACATGTAAACATGTTGCCAGGTGGAAAGACCAGAGAAAGCAGAAGGACAACCTCCTCTGTATGCTGTGGCTCATTCATTGTCCAGTCCTCAGGCTGGACTGTAGAATTCAAAGTCATTTAGCAGATACAATAATAACCTTATTTGCATTTCAACTGCATATTTATGTTTCTACCAGGAGTTCAGCTCTAACGATCCGCTTAGGCATCTGTGCCACACAGAACAGTTACCAGCTCACTGGACTTTCAGTTCTAATGTCATATGAGCTTGTTTGACTGATTCAAAGACAGAGGCACAAACAAAAAAAATAAACATTTGCCTGCATTGTCATTTATTAAATTAACGATTTTACTAAAGTCATTTTCACACAGTGCCAAAAGTTCTGTATTGCTCCAAACAGTGCTGAATGCGCAACACAATTTGCATATAAAAAAGCTAACTGTGGCTGATTTATGTGGGTCTCTGTACATGTTAACAAATAACATTCCTTTTCTTTTAATGATTCTGCAGCACAGGTGCTATTACAGAGTTGTAAAATAATTAAAACGGCACAGAATACAGTGGTATATTTGCTTTTTATAGACTCATATGTGTGAAACAACCTTTTCTGGAAAACTTGTAAAAAGAGCAATACTTTACTTTTGGTTGAACTTCAAATAATGTTTGATAGCCATTGTGGATTTCATTAGACACGTGTGATTTGTTTAATTCAGTATTGAAATTCAGACAAATATCAGCATATTCAGACATTTGAATGCATCTGAATTTCTGAGTGAGAGAAATAATGAATCCAAACTTATCCGAATTTTTGATAACGAAATTTTAAGATGATCCAAATTTTTTTACGAATGTCATTTGGAATTAATTTATGTTGTTTACTGTTAAAATAAAAAAAACAGCATGGAGTTCCCTCCCCAAAACCTAAAGGTTATAGTAGGAATTTTAGGAGGGACCCCAACACTAAAAAAACAAAAAAAAAAGCTTGGGGTCCCCCTAAAATCCCTTACCAGACCTTTGATCTGAGCAGCAGCCTGGCAGTGCCCTTAACATGAGGAGGGTGCTTTGCCAGGGGGTGACCCCCTGGCAAAGCACCATGTCCCCATGTCGATGAGAGCAAGGGCCTCCTCCCACAACCCAGCTCCACGGGTTGTGGGGGTCTACAGGCAGGGAGGCTTATAGGAATCTGGTGCCCACTTTCTTAAATGGGGCACCCAGATGCTATACCTCCACATGAATGAGGGAGGGGTAGTTGTTACCCCTACTCATTCCCCAAATACAGTAAAATAGTAAATAAACACACAACACCGTAGTATAAAGTACTTTATTTAAAAAATAACACAACACAGCTGACTCATCAAAAAGAAAAAAATCCTTAAGCCGGCCAACACGTCCGATCCCGATGCAAGCTCTCTTCCCAAATGTCAACAAAGGGGTGAAGCAAAGTGTGATGTCACGGGACTTTTTTACATTTTTTACATTTCATGTCAGCTCTTGAACCCCTAATGGAATGTAAGCAAATAGGGGAACAAGTCCCGTGATGTCACGACTCGCTCCGCCCTGTCATTTTGTGGCCGGTGTTCATTGTGTTTGATTGTGGTGGCTGGAATTTTTTCATTCACCGGGTTGGCATACATCATCTACTGCCCATCCTGATTGGCGGGGATCTACATTGCTGGACGACGTGATTGACGCATGGACTACATCAATGGACACTTTTTTTTTTTTTTAGTAAAGGAATTGTCAAAAACTGTGTTGTGTTTTTTATGGTGTTGTGTGTTTATTTATAATTTTACTGTTTATTTGGTGAATACATAGGGATTACAACTACCCCTACTCATTTACAAGAGGGGGTGGCATTTCATAAAGCGGTACCCAGATTCCTACAAGCCCCCTTGCCTGCAGGCCCCCACAACCACCAGGCCAGGGTTCTCATGACATGTTCTCATTGACATGGGGACCCCCCATGTGAGGGGGTGCCATGCAAACACGTGGGGAGCTGCTGATCGGATCAAGGGTCTGGTAAGGGATTTTTTTTGGTGTTGGGGTCCTCCCTAAAATTCCTACCAGGGTCTGGTATGAATTGGGGTGGGGGAACCACACACTTTTTTTGTATTGTTTCTGTGGACTGCCAAAAGTTAAAAAGAAAAAAGTAAACTTTAAATGTCACTTTTCTGCTACTAACTTTTGCTCGTAAATATTGTTAACTTATCCAAAACTAACAAAAATATTGGATTCGGATCTGAATACCAAAACAAATTGACTTTCAGACCCAAAAAGGAAATAACAAAAAATCTGAAATGAAACAAACTGAAACAATTTTTTTGTTGGCTGACATGTCTAGTTATGCATTATACATTAGACATCTATAGATTTTCTGCAGATTTTGTGGATGGAGGAATCTCCCACTGGGCCAAGCTTTCGTATCTTGCTAGCCAGCCCCACTGGCTCTCAAAACACCTGAGCAATGCCTGCATCCAATCAGATTGTTCAGGTTTTTTTTTTTTTAGAGCTAGCGGGGCCGACTAGCAAGATACTGAAGCTTAGCTCAGTGGGAGATTCCCCCATCCACACACCTGACCATAGAAAATCTTCAACAATCTATAGGTTTAGGGCCAGCTGAAGCAAGTCCAGATTCTCTGTTGTTCGATTTCATCATTTCTGCACTTGACTTCCCACTCGTCATGGCCATTTAATGAGAATGCAGCAGGATCTTTGAGACAGCAGAATTGAGACTGCAAGAAATTCGGGTGGAACTTAGACCTCTCCCAAAGAGATCTTGCAACTAAATCCCTAAATAAGAAACCAGTAGAAAATTCACTCCATCCATATCCAGCTGTAAATTAAATAATATTTGTTTGCAAACTGAAACTTCAAGACCAAAGTGAAAAGTTATTTTCCATTGTACATGTCATTTACTGTTAGTATGGGGGAAGATCAGTATTATTATTCACCACAATTAATGGACTGTAGCCTATAGCTCTAAGGATTAAACCAATAAAATATTATTCTTGTTTAAAATAAGATGCACACTGAGATAGGAAAAATAAATTAAGAAAAGATAATTAGATAGAACAGCTCATTGCCTAACACACACATTCACAGATCAGTGGGATAAAATAAAGTTGAGAGTTTTCATTAAGCAGTTTTAAAACTATTGCATTGTTGTAGGTTCATATCATGGCAGGAACAGACAAAAAAAAAGTGTTTGCTTAGAAATACTCATAAAAACTAATAGATATTGTGATTAACTATGTCATGGTTTGTTTAGTTTTAATGAATAGAAGAAAACAAATGTACAGTTTGTAATTAGGAAATTCTTCAGAGATTTCTTTCAATTATCTTTATGATTCAAAATAAAAAAGTTAACAAAACGTTTTTTGTTAATTTTAGATGTAGTGAACTATAACTGTTTCTTACCTATGTAATAAGATGACACTTGCCACTACAGAATGTGACACACACACAAAAACACACTCAAACACACACCCCACAATGCTGTACAAATTGTGTGTTAAATTACAGTGGTCCTAGCTAGTAGTGTCTTTCAACACAGGGATTTAAACAACAATATAGCTGGATGTGTAGTATCACAATCTCTGTAGAGATAACAATCCTTTCAAACAGGCAAACTGGCTACACTTGAGCAGTGCTGTACTGTAGGTGATACAGGCCAGTCCTCCGATAGGTGATATGGTAAAACCCTTACAAGGAAACATCCTCTCCCAGAAATGTCTTTTATAAACTTAGAGCAATCCCTCCCAACAATAGAAGCCAAGTCAAAAGTTCTGTGTACAGAACTTTTGACTTCAGTTGTTCACTAAGAAACTTCCTGATTGTACTCAATAGCAGCTTTTCTCTGGTATAGTCAAACTTTTCAGGGTAGCAGCTGTATTATGTCATCTGGGTTTACTTTTCAGTGATATAGCTGCGTTGGGGTTGTGGCATATTTCTGAATTCCTGCAGTCTTTCATAGAAAAAGTTGCTTACCTTTGCTAATTTGTGTAAAACAGTTCCATGTTGTGTGGTGTGTCTTCATTTCTGAAATGTTCATAGATTTTGGAACATTGTACTTTATATTGCATATCAAACCAACATGGTAAGCCTTTTATTTTCTAAGTCTTTATATAAGTAAAAAAATAAAATAAAAAAAAATAAAGAGAAAATACACATACATAATTCTATAGGTAAAATATTTATGTTTTGTTGCATTTATGCATGACATCAGAAGTAGAACAGCACTGATCACTAGATAGAAGAAAATGTAGTCTTTCTTCTTCTGAGTTGATAAAATGTGTCAGTGTCAAGAAGCAAGGTCTTTTGTAGAACAGGAAAGACAAAAGTAAAGAACAAATTTTTTTCCTCACTTTTTATTCCTCTACAGGAAACCCTAATGCATTCTTGATCTAACAAGTATCCAGGTGTTGATGACATTTTCCAGGGGCAAAAAAAACAAGCATAGGTCTTATCTTGGTCTTTTGAGACCGCCAGAAAATGCCTGTTAATAATCTGTTACACGTCTACATTTCAGTGCATACAGTCAGCTCAACAGGTGCCTAGGAGCCAGACTCATTTTCTCTTGTTCATCTGGGGTATATTATTATTTTTATGTAGCTCATATTTTATTGTAATGCTATGGTTAGACAAAGGATACAAAATGACAGGAAAGAAAAAGAGATTAAATAAGTCACGTCAGCAAACTGATCATAAAATAGATACAAGGTCATGTTCTAACCAGTTCTATTAATACTCATACAAGGTAAAATAAAAAAAAATTAAAAAACTACACACATGCATGTTCATTGCTATTCTTTTACTGTGTTATTTCTAAAAAATAAAAGCCCATGGTTCCTTATCATTGTTATAGTACAACAATAACCACTTATGAACCTTGTATAGGAACACTCTTTTTGTTGAGTTTCTGTTCTTGCTATTCTTAAACGCCTGCCACTATTCACATTTGTAGAATTCACTGAGTACCATTCACCTACCCTGACCTGGAGAATCCTGTTATTTAATTGAACATCTGTTCAGTTACATGGGACAAATGGTGGAAACACCAAATAGAGATAATGCTCTGTAGGACGTACTAAATTACTTCTAATAATACAGAGCTAATCACAGATGTGGATATAAGGGACAACTTGAGTAAGAGTGATCATAAGGTAATAATGTTTGCTGCCCTCTTGGCGAAATAGAGAAGAGTGGGGAAAATGAGAACACTTCACTTCAAAAACTTTAGCACACCGGGATTCTTAATGAACGATAGTGATTGTGATAAAATCTTCCTCACAGTAAAAACGGAAGAAAAATGGAAGTGCTTTAAAGCCATATTAAACAACAATATTCAGTGTATACCATTAGCTAACACATTTAAAAGGGCAAAAGTAAAACCAGGGTGGTTAAACTTTAGAGTTAAAAGATTTATACATTAGAAAACATTTAATTTAAAAAGTATAAGATGGAAGGGTCATCAATGGCATTCAAGAAATATAGCAAGAATTGCAAAAATGCAATCAGGGAAGCAAACTTATATTATTAAGAACAAATAGCTATAGAAAATAAAAGTAATTACATAAACAGTAAAAAAAGTAAAGACAGAGCACATAGGCCCCATTAATGACAATCAGAGAAAGCAGGTCACAAGTGACAGGGAGAAAGCAGAGGTAGAGAACACTTTCTTCTCTTCTGTTTTTACTGATAAGTGAGATAGGTGAAATAAACACAGTGAAAACTATTCTAAGAATGGACTAGACGAAGCCCAATGGCTAACAGAGGCTGAGGTAACAAAGAGGCTTGAAAAGCCAAACACTAAATTAATCTCTGGCGCCAGATGTCTTACATCCGTGAATCTGAATCTGGCTATTGCCAGACCCTTGTTTTTAATCATTAAGGACACATTAAGGAAGGGAGAGGTACCAGAAGATTGGAAGAAAGCAAATGTGGTGCAAATATTCAAAAAAGGTTCACGATGTGTACTAGGTAACTACAGGCTTTGATCCTTACATCAACAAAATGCAAAGTTTTTGAGTAAATAGCCAGGGACTATATTCAAAAATTTGCATGTGAAACTGGTATTATAAGTACTAATCAGCACAGAGTTATGAAAGGCCATTCTTGCCAGACAAATATGTTAACATTCTATGAGGAAGTAAATTGTAAAGTGGATAGAGGAATCCCAATTGATTTAGTCTCTCTAGACTTTGCAAAGAGATTTGATACAGTACCCCACAAACAGTTAATTTACAGTTAATTTACAAATTAAAGCCGATTGGCATTGAAGAACATATATGCACATGGGTAGAAAACTGGCCCATTCTCTAAATGGTCAAAAGTGGTGAGTGCAGTTCAGTACTAGGGCCAATTCTGTTCACAATCTGTTCATTAATGATATTGAGGTGGGAATAAAAAGCTCCCTGTCAGTATTTGCTTACAATATAAAGTTATGCAGTAAAAAGAGTGTGCAACAAGACATAGAATCCCTGCAGGAAGACCTTGAAACAATTGGAGAGTGGGCAGCAATGTAGCAGTTGAGCTTTAAACTATAAACATGTAAATTCATGCACTTAGAAGCTAAGAACATGCATACTGAATACACCTTTGGTGGGGTTTTGCTTGGGAAATTGGAGATGGAAAATAATCTTGGGGTCCTTATAGACCACAGACTCAGCAATAGCATGTAATGGCATGCTGCAGCTATTAAAGCCAGCAGTATACTATCTTGTATTAAAAGAGGGATTTACTACTCTTAAAAAAAAAAAAAGGGACTTGGCTATTGGCAGCACAGGATATTGGTTTATTAGACATTTTTGGGGGGTGCAAAATGCTTTCTACTGTATTTTCATTTTCTGCTGTCCATGTACTAACGGAAATGTACCTCGAGTGTATCTACTTAAGCCTCTGGAATTTGTCTTTCATTACTATGCTTGTTCATTGGTGATTTTGTTAAATAAAGATAGATAGATAGATAGATAGATAGATAGATAGATAGATAGATAGATAGAGATAGAAATATAATTTTACCACTTTACAAAACACTGGTAAGGCCCCGTCTTAAGTATGCGGTTCAATTTTGGTCACCAATCCAAAGGTGGGATGTCCATGAGCCAGAAATAATTAAGAGAGAGAGAGGAAACCAAATAATAAGGGGGATAAGTCTGATTTATCAAGAATGCCTACACAAATGAAATGTATTCTACTTAGAGAAGAGACACTTAAGAGGTGACATGATTGCAGTTTACAAACTCATCAATGGGGCAGCAGTATTGAGAATGCACTAATATTGGTTTATTAGACATTTTTGGGGGGTGCAAAATGCTTTCTACTGTATTTTCATTTTCTGCTGTCCATGTACTAACGGAAATGTACCTCGAGTGTATCTACTTAAGCCTCTGGAATTTGTCTTTCATTACTATGCTTGTTCATTGGTGATTTTGTTAAATAAAGATAGATAGATAGATAGATAGATAGATAGATAGATAGATAGATAGATAGATAGAGATAGAAATATAATTTTACCACTTTACAAAACACTGGTAAGGCCCCGTCTTAAGTATGCGGTTCAATTTTGGTCACCAATCCAAAGGTGGGATGTCCATGAGCCAGAAATAATTAAGAGAGAGAGAGGAAACCAAATAATAAGGGGGATAAGTCTGATTTATCAAGAATGCCTACACAAATGAAATGTATTCTACTTAGAGAAGAGACACTTAAGAGGTGACATGATTGCAGTTTACAAACTCATCAATGGGGCAGCAGTATTGAGAATGCACTACTTAAACCAAGAACCTTGAGGAAGACGCAAGGGCACAACAAGACGCAGGGGCATGCTCAGCATGTGCGGCTGACCCGAAGTGCAGAAGGAGTTTGACTCAGCCGATCCAACATCTGGATCGGCTGAGCCGAACCTCTGGCAGGCTACTCGCTGCTGTTCGGCCTATTCTCATAGATGCCGAACAGCAGTGAGTGAATATCTCACTGGACTCGGCTATTCTGCTTGGTACTGGTGTTGTGGACATTTTATTATACGGAATTATGTGGACATTTTATTCTAGGATGTGTGTGTTTTAGGTATTATCATCTGTCTCCCTGTGTCAGATTTTACCGAGGAACGCTCTAGCAGAGGGTACTTGGGTTGAATCGGGACCAGCGGTAAAACCGTCAGTGTGAAAACCTTCTCATGGGCTTGGAGACGTGTTCGCGGTGTGTGGGGGCGTTTGCCGGTTTGTGAGTACTAAGTGCACTGCGCTGGGCTACTTGCCTTCAAACTTCTGTACACATTAGTGAAGCGAAGTCCGTATAACGAGATGCGTATTATACCTCTATTGTGGACTGCGCTATCCCTTTTGGATACATATCTGCTTTTATAAGAAGACATCATCTGCCTTGTCCCTATACTGGTACCGTATATAGATAACCGCATTAGCAATGCCTCTTCAGATAGTCTCAGACCTGTAAGAACAAGTAGAATGATCTTACTAGATCCTGGTCACTCTGAGCAGTATTGAGTAGGGTCCATGCTGACGATGATGGGGGATGGGCAACCACATGGCCGGTCGGGACAATGGACATGACTCATCCTTCCTTGTTACAGGGATGAGGTGTGTGCATTTCCCTGTTCAGCCATCTTGGTGTAGTCCCCTTTTCCTTTTGATGTGTACCTGTACTTGCTGGGCTTACAGGCTAATGTTGTAAAGCCATCTGCCACTGGGCGTCGTCCTTTTGCCTTAATAAAATGAAGGAGTTGGTGGTCGGCTCGGCCCTTTCTACTTGGACTCCAGCTTGAATCAGCATCGTGTCTGACTCTCCCTGGTGCTAAATAAGTACTTCATCCCTTATACAGAAAGAACTGAATGCAGCGTACTTTTAACAGCAACCGGATTGTTTGTGCTGGGCGCTCGATTGAGCAGAGTAAACCTTTCCGGGAGAAAGTGTTTTTCTCACGGGTGGCCGGGAGCCGCTATCTAATAGCGGGAGACTCCCAGACCATCCGGGAAAGTAATGACAGATCAGCGGCCCTGGTTACCTGGTAACCAGGGATGCTAATCTGTCTCTGCAAGTGGCTGGAGCCAGCCGCAAGATCACGGCTGGCTCCGCCTAGCTGTCAGTAGCAGGCTGTCGGCCAGCCAAAGGCCGGCCGTTCGGCCAGCTTCAGCTTTCACATCGGCTCAGTCGTGCTGAAGCATATGCCTTCGGCTCGACTGAGCCGCTCGGCCAACATCGGGAGCTGTATGGCTATATTGAATACCCCGTACAGCAGCCCTTTGCTTCTACTGCACCGAAGGTGTCCTGGGGCCAAAGCTAGCCGAAGGATCACCCGAAGCTACTGCTAGATCCTTCAGCAGCTTTGCGAATAGACCCCAGAGTTTATAAGTTGAACCTGATGGACCTGTGTCTTTATTCAACTAACACTAATGTGTTTTTTCACAGGGAATATTTTGTAATTGTTGCTGGCTGCAAAGGATTTTTTTCACTGCCTGCCCCTGTCTACATACATTACACTGATAACCAGCTGCATGTTTTTTTTCCACAAGGCATTTCCTAATTTTTGCTGGCTGTTTACAAAATAAATAATGTAATATTCCTGGGTATTGGGGAGGGGTTAAACATGTCCCTTAAAGCAACCCCAGTTTCTGCCTACTCACCACCATCATCATAACCATACTTGTTCTCCTCACCACCAGCACCCCAACCCTCCTCTTTTCTAATGTAGCCAGAAACCATGTTGTTACATAGCTGTCTGTGAGTGGTGCCTGCAGCTAGTTTGGGTGCTGGCATGTAAAAAAAGCTCCTTTCAAGGATCATGGAATCAGGGGCATGCTGGTCATCAATGGGGATAAAAGCCAATATACAGTAAATATTTATTAATTTATCTGGTACAAAGTCATCTAAACCTGTACCCTCTAATGAATTTCACTCATCAATAAGCTTAATCATATGATTAGGGACCGTTTGGGGAGCCAGCACCTGCACCTCAGATTACAGGCATGGAATATGCAGCAGAGCATTTGGACCATTTGATTGAAAAAATGATTTACACATCCAAAATATGTGATGCCAGGATGCGGTGTCCTTGATGCTGCCTATTACCGGTAAATCGTACTGCTCCATAACACAACATACAATTTTAAGGCATGTGCCAAACATATTATTAAATTATTATTAGAAAATATATTTTTTTATTTTTTAAATGTCTCCCCCTATGGCATTGCCCAGCTCCCCACACCCTTTTTTCTAATCCCTTACTTATTAGCACTGGAAATGACCAGAAATCAACCCCCCCTATAGATTTCAGTAGAGATTGATTTTAAGTTTGCATTTTTTGTGCTTTATGCAGGGTGAGACGAATCCCGGCAAATCAAACTCATGTGCATTTGCTTATCCCTACACACCTGTCTACCTATTAGGAACCAGAAACATTTTACAATTTTTGCTATAGGTCTATTAATTTGTTGATAACTTTGTCAATACTTAAGTTAACATAAGTGTTAAATATATCATGCTTTTTCCCACTTTGACCCATGTTATTTTTTTCTTTTTAAGCATGGTAGATTTTTATTGAAAAAGCCATATAAGAAGCAATGCATATATGATCAAGAAGTGACAGAAAATATAGATCATGTATCAGTACGCAGACTGTGATCAAGACATGCAGGATGCTATTTAAAAATGGCCAGGCCATTTTTCAGTGTTCAGCGCTGCAGTACTTTGACTGACGTTAATTCCGCCATGCAATGTTGTACTGAAATGAATTTTATACCATTTTTTGGAGACAGATAGAGCTTTATTTTGGTGGTATTTAATCACCACTGGGGTTTTTATTTTTTATTATAAGTAGAAAAAATTACAGAAAATGTTGAAAAAAAGTGTTTTTTTTACATTATGTTAGGAAACATTTATTATTAACCAGTTTTTTGGTAAAATATAAAAGATTGGGTCACGTCGGGTAAATAGACACCAAACATGTCAAGCTTTAAAATTGCGCGCACC